>NC_079367.1:14194123-14359123 GCF_021018895.1 Seriola aureovittata | reverse complement strand
TCAACACGCACAAATCATCAGTTGTCACACTTGCCTGCTGTTGTCTGAACTGAAATTGCATTTTAAATTTTTATAACAGTGTGTCTTGGTAGGGAGCTCTTACTTAACTGTAGAAGTGAAACCTCAGCGCTGCCAATACCAGTGTTAATCTGTTAAGCTTTCTCTTTTGTTTGGTTGATATCGGGATGTAAAGAAACATATACACAGCTCACTTTTCATTCAGTTTGATCCATCAGACTCAGATTTGTCATGTCAAGTGACCTAGAAAGTTGTCATCTGAAACGACATCTTTGAAGACAGCACATTTCGCTGTCTCACAGATCTGGAGATCTCTGTGTATACAGTGAGTTTTAAAAGGCAGGCGATTTGGTTCCTGAGCTGTTATCTTGTATAAAGGCTGTTAAGTTATAATCCTTATAATGCTAAAGTGCAGCCGTTCCAGAGGTGTTTGATGTAAACTTTAATAAAGCAGCTGGGTTTGTAACCAAGGCAGAGTTGGACAGATACGGGAGATTTTGGCCTGGTTTGACTGTGTTGACTGGTGGGAACAAAGGTAAAAAACAACAAAATATTCCAGACACTGAGACCAACATGCACTATCAATCAAACTATAAAGAGACCTGCAATGATCCACTTTACATTGAAAACCTCAACCTCAGGTGCTCTGTTACCTCTTCACTTTATATTGCTCTTGACTTTTTTCCAGGAGCACGGCAACATTTTTCTATCAGGCTTTCTCTCTGTTGGAGGTGTCATCAATATGTGGCCACTGGCTGCTGTCCAGAGAGTGGTCATGAAGAGAGATTACACAATTAGTTAATGCCATAACACTTCTCCAAACATTTTCTGGCAGTGTAGGTGAACAATTTTCCCCAGCACTTTTGGCCGCCAGTATTTTCTGTTATTGCTTTATATCCCCCTTTTGTTATTGATAGCTGTGTTTTGCTTTTGCACCATTCAAGCTCCTTTTCTTTGGACCTTATGTTACTGAATGCTGTAGAGCAAAATCTTTCATTTTTCTCTGCAGTTTGGTCACTGAAACACCAAAAAGTCCTCCAATCCATACGAGCATATCAGTCGTTTGTTCCTACCCTCATTTACGACCCAGAGGAGTGTTTCCTAATATAGCGCCCCCCCACCGTCGGCAGGAGCACCTCTCTGATACGACCCATAGGGGTGTCTCCTTAAATAGCACCCCTACGGCGGCATGTGTACCGGACCTCCAGCGGCGTTACCAGCGGCATACCGAACGTTGCCATGGTTACTATAATAACGGTCATGGCTTGGTTAGGTTTAGGCACAAAAACCACTTGGTTAGGGTTGGGAAAAGATCATAATGTGGGTTAAAATAAGTACTTCCTCAACATCAGACTTCATCATCTTTGTTGTCATGGTTACAATAATAACAGTGAACGGTCATGGATAATACAAACAATATAACACCGATCTTCTGTGTCATATTCCTGTGTTTTGTTGATCCATCCATCCACCTCAACCTCCTCATAACGCAAACTTTGTCTCTTTATACTACGTCACCGCACTTTTCCCTTTGCCCCCTTCATAATTACAGTGACCATTGGATGTTGCCTAACAACAAAACGTAACTATGGGTCATAATAAGCTGCTGAACAAACAACCCGTTTTTCACAGGACAGTTTCCTAAACACACATCTGCACACTGAGTGTGTGTGTGTGTGTATAAGGTGTGTCAGATTGAGGTCGCACTTGTACAGTTAACACAACTTCCACAAGTTCAAAAGTGTTTAAAATCTTGAAGCTTTTGCAACACCATCCCTTGTCTGACCTTTCACTTTAACAAAGTGCTGGTGTTTCTTTACATTATTCTCAGTTTTACATGGTCAGCTAACTGGGATTTTGCACCATGAATAAGAACTGTTTATCCGCTAGAAGAGTCAGCAATTTCCTGAATGCAGCACTCTTCCAATGGTCCTTTGGGTCTTAACTGTTTCATTGTTTAACATGAAAGCCTATTTAGATTAAGGCCTGTTCCTTTAGCCTATTGCTCATGTTCCATTGTGTGTAAATCCATATTACACTGCACATAATTTAACAGCAAAAGAAAAAAGTCACAAACTCTCAGTCCTGAAGTGAGCGTATATATGGAGGAGTGTGTGAACTACAGCAGAGTCAGAGGAGGTTCTATGAAGTGTAATGAAGCTCTCTCCGGTCAGCGTATAACAGCGTGTTAACTCTGGCTTACACACCGTTTTAGAAGAGGTTTGAAAAGTGATTTCATTTCAGAGGTTGCAGAACAATATGTACCACTATCCTGTTTTCTCCTTGCTCGCATCCTTCCCTGCCTTCCTCACACTGTTATATGTTCTGCCAACCCCCCAGAGGAACATCTGCCATGAGCAGTTTATTACAGTCAACTAAATGGCTAAAAAGTTTTAGATAGTTTGTATTTCAGTGTGTTTGTTTTTTTTTTTTTTACCGAGCGGAGAGTCCTTGCAACAGCTAAAAATAAGATGCTGGAACTGCTCCAATGCTGACGGATGCAACTTCAGATGAGGCATTTCTGACTTTAAAATAACTTTTCCAAGAGTTTACAATTAGACATCGAGTCAGATAACCAACTTCTTATCTGCCTAATAATTTCTAAGATTACTCAAGATTGCTCCTTTGAACTATGTGATATCTGTTACAATTCGGTCTATTTTTATGTCTTTATCCCCTTGTGAAATCTTCATAGAGTACACATCTGAATAGAATAAAGTATGCAGTGTGCTATCAGAGAACTTTCAGCTTATCTTAAGATTAGTTATCTCGGAAATTGAAGGGAATTGATGTGGGAGAATTGGATATTTGAAGTCTACATCTCTAGAGCTAAAGATGCACAAGTTCACAAAGCCTAGAACGATTGGAGTAGGTCACAATGATTCATGTGTGTGTGTGTGTGTGTGTGTGTGTGTGTGTGTGTGTGTGTGTGTGTGTGTGTGAGTGTGAGTGTGAGTGTGAGTGTGAGTGTGAGTGTGAGTGTGAGGTTGTGTGAAGCCAGCCCTTCGGGAAGTCCTTTTACACAGAATTTGAGAAGGAACAATTGTCAACCGTGTCCCCAGAAACATTTCTGTAGTGTTGAAGTGGCTCGGCTCTGTGACGTGTTGTCATATCAGGTGGATATGTTTTCACTGTGGGTTTGCGGTTCCTCAAATTGCTTGTGTGTTGTCAAGTTGCAACGGTTGGATATGAACTTGTGCAGGAAGCAATCCTTCCTGTACCGCATGTACAGTATGTAGGTTTTGTAGGTGATATTACTGACAAGTATACAGACACAGCACAATGTAATGTTCTTCTATAAATAGTTCACTACACCTTTTCTTAATTCAAGGTTAGGAAAGCTCTGACTACACACATTAGACCAAGTGTTGACTGTGAGAAACTGCTGGATACATTTTCCTTTGTTCTGATTCAGTGCTATTTCAATTGGGATCCTGCCTCCAATTTACAAAGAGGACTAAGTGTGGGTAAATAAGTGTGCTATTTTCCATCCATTTCCCACACATACCCAGATGCAAACACTCAAACACTCTTACTTCTATGACAGTTCTCAGCCATCCAGGTAATTGGTCTGACGTGTTCAGGGACACAAGACTGCCATCATCGCATGGTCTTCTTACATATCGTCACCTTCCTAAAATAATGGCCTAAGTCATGTTTTGACAAAAATGTTTTTTTTGCCTAAATCACCCCCTCATGATGCTGGCCACCTCTGGTAAAATCGCCTGAATCCTCAGTTGAGGGGAACATGCAATTCTACCCCCGGTTGTATAATGGCCTATGTCAAAAGTGTGACTCTTTTGTTGAGTTTTTTGTGTTTCCTGAAAAACCTGAAAAAATGACTTAGGCCATTATTTTAAGAGGGTGTCGATATGTTAAGTGCCAAGAGAGCTGAGATTTTCAACAAACAGCACCCACTAACCCGCTCCTCTGAAACTCTACACACCTAAACACAGGCGGAACAACACAATGTACGTAGTCCTTTACATCAAAAGTGCAATTGAACGCCACTCACTGCAACTCGTGTCTGTTTATTTAATGTCCTCTACAGTTCGGCAGTCATGACGAGAGCGGGGCCACTTCACTGTCTTCAAAAACAATAGGTAAACTTGGGAAGTGTACTAAAACATCTCTAGCTCTATATGGATGTAAATTGTAAATGTGACCTTCGCAGTCATGTTATAGGCACATTGTGCTGAGGAGCAATGAACAAGGCAGTTGAGAATATATCTGCAGGTCTGCCTCATCAGCCTCTGCACATTATGGCAAAATACCAACTGTGGCGCCTCTTTCTGCTCACAAACCTGTAATTTCGCTTGTGAAAACATGCCAGAGTCAATTTTACATGGAGTATGCAGCTGGTCCTCCAGTGTTGACCATTCACATGTGCCTTTGTGAGTGACTTACTCACACAGGCCACATGTTATAAACACTGCACCAGCCAGTATGGAACTGATCAAACCTCTTGCATCTGTGTACATCTTAAAAATGACAAGACAGTTAATGTTGAGTGAGTGCTGCCACACACACACACACACACACACACACACACACACATACACAAATGTATTGTTCCAGATGCGTTTCTTTGCCTACATATAGGAATGTTATTTACCAACCAGGTGCGAGTGCCGGGAAGAGTGGTTTTCCTGTCAGCTGAAGCCTGCTTCAGATTCCACACCTGAGCAGCTCTCACTTCACAAAATGTGATTAGGGGCACTCCCACTGTAAGCTGCTGACTCAGTAGCGCAAACATCAATTTAATGCAGCCTGCATGCACAACTTGCAGAAAATCACAAACATTACATTGGGATTTTGATGATTAGTTTTCATCAGAGTGGGGGAAATAATAGGTGGAATGCAGACATGAGACAGTCATCATGTTTTCTACGTAGATAGATAATAACTTAGGTTTAAAGATGTTGACATTATGTTTTGAGTGGATTCACTCCTTTTACAATGCTCCCAATGCATTACAACGCGCGTGCCATCTGAAACGCCCATATATTCTAATATTCACATGTATGCATCATAGGGGTGGGCGATTTGAAGTAATCATGAGCTGATCACGTTTTTTTGTTTTTTTTCTCTTTCACAGTGACAGTAAGAAAATGAAAAAGGATATCACAAAATTACAAAAATGGATACTCCACCCGAATCATGATTATGATGATGATGTACCTCTTTTTACTTTATTGGCAATGTAATATATATAAAAGAAAACATGATTAAAAAAACAGATGTGTTTACTGTCTCAAAATAGGGATGAAAATGTGCTTTGGGGGGAGTAGCCTGCCCCCATTATGTAGGTTAATTACTAAATGTAATGTAATTCATTCTTAGAGTTACACAGTTAAACAGCAGAAACAGGAAAAATACAAGTTCAGGTTGTGTGATACACTGTATGCTGCATCGAAAGAATAACCAGTGTTTCATTATAAGGACATTACTTCTTCTACAATAACAAACTCCTGACTAAACTGATTTTACAGATTTCTTGCTGAAAATAAAAACTATAGCATTGGTGTCCATATATAAAAAATAAAACAGAGGGGCTGTCAGAAGGGGGAGATCTCCTTTGGGAGAGATAACCGTAGGAGATAACAGATCTGAAGTTCTTTGGATTAAAACGTATCACGTGTCATGTGCGTCAGTGAGGCCTTAAGCCAGTTAGAGCAAAGTTCTGTCGTCACAGAGGTGGTTCCCTGTTGGTGCAGCCGGAGGAGAGCTACAGCAGCGCCTGACTCAGAAAAATGCAGCCACATGAGTCTAACTTTAATGTCATGTGACACAGTGACGTTCAGAAGCGCAGGCAAAAGTCACACAAAATTTCTAACCAGCATGCATCACGATAAGTCAAAGCTGCATTACATTGAATGAGCCTGTTGCCTGGACGTAACCTGTGGGTGTGACAGTTTGTGCGGTAATTCTGGGAAGTAGATCTCCCTCATGCGTGTGCTACAATCAAAAATGAACACGGTTAATGATGGTATTGCGAAATCCAGGTGCTGTCACATGACACTGGTGATGGTGACGAAACTGGAATACCTTTACTTTTATCATTGTTACTTTGTTACTGCACTTTGAGAGAAACATATGTAAATACATCATCAGTCTTTCAGCACTGTTAAAATAATATTATGATGCGTTTAGGGGTTGAGTATATTTTTATTATCATAAACTTTATCCAAAAGATATTTTCAAGGAATGTAAATATCAGAATAAGTCGAGATTAATGACCATACCTTGGTAATTCCTGTAAAAAATATTGTTTACACCGTAATCACGGTACGCTCTTTGGGCTGTTTTCCTCACCGTAATTAAATGCCATGATTGTCAGTGAAACATTGATTTGTACAGGAAGAAAAAAATATGCATCCCTACTCACTATTTTTGCCATTCCAAGAACATTTCACATCTCTTCCTGTTATTGTCACCCAATCTAAGTATATTATCTAAACTCTTGATCTAAGATTTGACATAAACATTCTAACAGCTAATGTTATTGTACTCCCACTCTCTCACAACTCAGAGAGCACAGTAAACATCTGAATATATAGCTTCTAAATGCATCACCTCTGTGCTGTTTCATCCTATATACGATGGCTGAAACTAAATGATCTGTAGGGAAACTAAATTATTTACATGTAGGTTTGTAGTTGTACATGCAGAGATTCATTCATCATTCAGTGGGTATGTATTTCTGGACAATCTAAACATACCAAGATGGAAAATGCATTGTTGGTATATTAATAGAAATTTAGCATCTAATTCTGTCAAAACAATGCTGTCGGTCTGGGAAGAAGTGGAAATAAAAATTGGTCTGGGACTTTTGACTCACCTAAACACCAAAACACCATTACATATGGCCTGTGTCACACTTTACAAGAATCGTGTAGTAAACAGATGATACATTAACTATGATCATTTGTAGAAAATACGTGAAATAGGACAACTGACAAATTATACAGTACAATAGTAACTATAATACCCGACATATTTTAACTTTGTTATTAGTGTAAAGTGACCCAGCAGCAGTCCACTGCTGGCTGCCTCGGTGTTTAAACACTGATAAAGACGGTAAATGGGTGGATGGAGCCGTGGAACTGAACTAAATGTAGTTTGCTGGGGAGGCAGACAGTAGTGATCACAGCAGTGCAGAGTTGTGAAAACCATACAGTGTTATTGGATTGTTTTGACTTGATGAGCCAATCTTTATTAATTTGCCACAATCAAAATATATTGCTTTTAAAAGTTCATTATTGTTGTATTTTTCCAAAATGCTTGAGCAGACATGTGCTTTACCCGCAGGATGTGACAGACTGTGAGCAGGTCTCAGTGACTCTACCTTCTCTCAGACTGAGGAGCAACTTCCACTGATACAATCCTTCGTGAATTAAGCTACTCTCAGACCAAAAACCTAAAAACGTTATTTTTAGGAGTTTCTCCAAACTCACCCAGTTAAGGGCCTGGATATGGCCCCAGGATGGTAGAACTGAGTGTAGGCAAAGACGCAGCCCTGCATCGGTAAGAATGACATCCATTCTGTTTCTGATCAGGATCAAAAAAAGTGAGTCACTGACAGATTTCTTGTGACATGATGAGCTGAAACAATGGATTTGTGTTTTGCTGAGATTAAACTAGGCTTGCTTAGTCAACAGGAATATCCTTCCTATTCTGATTTCAATTGCACTGTTGTCAGTATGTTTGAGAACGACGTGAGTACAATCCCTCTAAAGGAGATTGCATCTGCAGCTAAATACTCTTGATCTCAGCTGGTTCACGCAATACCTTGAAGAAGGGGAATCACCCCCTAGAATGATGATAAAGACTTCTTCTTTCAAGAGGTGGGGACTTTGGTGCAATGTTGCTTCACCGGACACAAATGCAGAGCGCGTCACATTTCCTTTATTTTCAGGGCGCAGGTTCTGCTTCGCTTTTGTATTTTTATTTACCTTGAACTAAACCGTCCTGCATGCTAGCTAGAGCGTCTGCGCTCACCTGCTTTCATCCCGCTGTGTGTTTACTGCGCATCGTGCCACAGCTCGTCTCGTAAAATCCTTTCTATCCAGATGTGTGTCAGGCTATCCCACTGAGCTGTGACCTTCACTCAGTGGCATCTCAAGGTGTGCCTTGAGTTTTGCCTTTGTACACACTCATAGGTATGAATATACAACATGCCAGCACATCTCATGGCAAAGGTAAATAACTTAATAGATTTCCCACCCAGAGACCCTAGATAAATAGGGAATCTAAATATTCTATTGAAGTTGAGAACCATGACAGCCATGTAATTCCCTAAGCTGCCTCTGAAAGCCATAATATTCATATTTCTTCATAGCAATAAAACCATATTACCATATGAAGGCCATAGGATAATATTATTATCAGCCGGCTCTCTGTGTGTGCCTCTCCAGTGGCAGGGATCAGTTCAAAGCAGAGCCCAAAGCATGAGTGCGTGTGTGTGTGTGTGTGTGTGTGACAGAGAGAAAGATAGTGTGTGTATACGTGTGTGTGTGTGTGTGTGTTTGTATCTGTAACTGACTGTGTGTGATCAGTTCCCTGAAGCGACAGCTGCACGCCGAGTTCCTGAATGGAGAAAGCTTCTCTGTGATGACTACTAAGTGGCACACACGTCTCTCTAACCTCTTTTCTCCTTTCCCCTCCTTTCTACTTTTCTTTCCCTTATCTTTTGTGTTTTCCTTTCTTCCCTCTCTTCAGTGGTTGTACACTGATCCGTCTCTTATTTCCTCCATGCTTCTGTTGCCCTCTCCTCTTCACTCCCCCTTCTCTCCTCTACTTTTTTCCACCTTCTCAATTATATGCCATTTCTCCCCCATCCCTTTTTTTTTCTTTTTTTTTTCTGTAACATTATTACTGCCCAATCACCATAATCACCAAATCTGAACTGCTTGCTGCAGCGCTCTGCAAAATGAAACACATCTGTCACAGCTAAACCTGTAGAAAACCTTGAATAAGAGCAGGTGAGAGAGAGAGAGAGAGGGGAAGGATGGAGGAAAGTATAAAATAAATCAAGGAGGGGAAAAAAGAAACAAAAAGAGAAATAAAAGATGGTAGGAAGAATGAAAAGTGATAATTGAAGAGACCATTAAGGATAAAGTGAGTACGAACATAGGGAAACCTGATGGGAAGAAAAGGCTCTATATTTAGTAGTGTTTCCGATTGGGAAGCGTTTGATGTCAGAACCCCATTAGCTATGCTAGTGAGTATTTGTAGAGATCTTGCTGTATAAACAAAGTGTGTTAGTGTGTGTGAGCAACACAGAGACGGATGGAGGGAAGCAAGAGAGAAAGAGGAAAAACTGTGCATTAGTGAGCTTCATGGTCCCTTCATGGCTTGTGAACCTCTAGGCCACATAATGAGAAACATAAGAAAAAGCACACACACATATATATATATATATATAAAAAAACAAACACCACGCTGGACCACCGGGCTTCATTTGTTTTCTTTCCCACTCCACCGGCTTTTTTATTAAAATCTACATGCTAACATCTTGCAAGTCAGCTCTTCAGAGTTTATCATTTCTCAAGGTCGACTCGAGAGATGCCGTGCTTGTTCCAGCATGTCAAACGGCCCGTGATCAAACAGATTCTAGATCTTCATATTTGCATGATTCCCATGGTAACTATTACAGTACAGTCATGTTGATGTTTTGTCTCTCTCTGTTACCTCTTTACTTCTTTTCCTAACATTAAAATCAGTGGAATGGGAACAGAAATGACTGCAACCTCTGTTTGACAGTGGAACGGTGCAAAGAGAGACAAGGGAGAGGAAATTGAGAAATTAGAGGGTTTCAAATTGTTAGCTTGTGCATAAATGCCAGAAATTAGTTTTAGTTTTTTTCAAAATAAAGGTTTTTATGCTTGGATGTAAAAAGAGAAGGCTGGTACACTTCAAGGTTGTGTTGCCTGCTTCTGCTTCCTCTACTGAAAACAAAGCAGTCACGTCTTGCTGCTACGCTCTGGTACTGGGCTTAACTCCACCAGAAAACCCAAAAGAAAAGAAGAATAGCAAGACTGGAGAGAGTCAGGAGAGTAGATAACCAGCATCCCCAGTAAGAGTGTACAAGACGGTCCTTGTTGCATGTCCAACTCTCTCTAACTCTCTCTGACCATGGTGGCTAATAAAGACACTAAGTAAAATTCTGTCATTACAAAAAACACAAATGCCACCAAGCAGCAAAGAAATGTGATGATGTAACAGTGACTTGAATATGTGGAGCTGAATTAACTCAGGTTTAAATTAGCAAAAATCTCTGAATTTTACCTACGTACATAAAAAATGTCTATATATATATATATATATATATATATATATATATATATATATATATATATTTTGACATTACATTTAACTTCAAGGCAGGATTATGGAAGTAACTGAAAGTACAGAACGAAAAAAAAAGTAGAAATATTATGTATCTGCTTTTAAAATGTAAAAACACTAAAGCAGAAACAGACAAACAGGAGGTTGGAACTAGACACAGCAACTGGCAGAGCTTTATGTTACACAGGTATAAAAATAGAATTATTGATGTTTGGAGCTGACAGTTATATTGTACAGGAAGTGAAGTTACTGTATCCCTGTATCAGAGCAGAAAGACGAGAATGATGTAACAGGGATCGTTCCGATTACACCACGCAATGATGAGAGATTCACAGTTAATGTAGCGAGGTATAAAGGAGGGAGTGATAGGTGTGCGCTAAAAATCATGTTGGACCACTGAAAGAGGAGGAGCATGGAGAAGAGACAGGGCAGCAGGCATGTGTGTGTACGTGTGTGTGTGTGTGTGCGTGTGTGTGTGTGTGTGTGTGTGTGTGTGTGTGTGTGTGCGTGGTTAGAATTACAGTAAACCAGAGGCTGTGGTTAGTATTGCAATGGAGTGCAGTGCAACAAGCATTGATGCAGCATGCCAGCAAGCCGCAATCACCTCATTATCTACTGTACCGACAGGGAGAGGACAGAGCGTTAGAAAGAAGATACGGCGAGTGACAGAGAGGGAGAACACAGACGAGGAAAAAGACAAGATGACAATGACACAAAAGGAGAACAAGATTAATAGATGGAAAGAAACAAAATTGGAGACAGAGTGTGAAACAGCAAGAAACAGACGTAAATAGAGAGAGAGAGGAGGGAAGGATGCAAAGGAGTCATGTAACAAAGAGCCATTAGCAAATGTCTGGTTATCTACCCTGCTCAGATCTATGAAAGACAGCATCTGTGCGTGCATATGTGTGTATGTGTGTGTGTGGGACTCAGATCCCAGCGGTGTATCAGTTCCTCAATGGAGGTAAAAGTTTGTGTACATCTATGCTGATGTGTGCATTTGCAGGGCAGCCTGGCCGCAGAGAGCTTTTGCCAACATGAAGGGTGCACTTTGACCCTCTAATCAATAAACAAACTAACACAGACTTTGGTGTGAACATTGCTTCACTGTTCCACCAACAGCATCACATGTAGTCACAAATCCTTTTTTCTTATGTGTGATTACTGTACATTGAAGTCTCTGTTCAACAGCCACAACACCAGTGATGCAACAACAGAGGTTTTTTTTTTTTTTTTTTTGTTTTTTACCTGACAAACACAATAACAATGTAATTGTATTTCTCTGACCTCACAGCTGTCCCTGGGCTCGCCTTGAATTTCCATTATTTTATAAAAGTCAGTGGAAATTATAACCTTTAGAAGGCTAACTTGAGAGTCCTCCTCATGAAAATGGAGTAATCTATGTTGTTTACCGACATTGCTTTGTCCAAAATCACCCAGCTTAGATTTGACTGGAAATACTTGCCAATAAAAGGTGCATTCAGCTGTGAAATTATCAACTTTTCTGAGCCAGTTTTCTTTTTATTACATGTAGAGTATTTCTTCCTTTTCAGATCCTTCTTCATGTTTTCCCCTAGAGGCTCACATTAATCGTCTTGTGTGTCCCATGTGCTCAGAAATGTTTAACTTTATAGATTTTTCTTTTTTCTTTTTTTTTTAAGGCACTTTGTGAAAAGTTCATGCAACAACTTGAATTGTGCAACCATGCTGACGTTTCTCTGAGACTGATGAAAGTGGAAGGTACACTTTGGATGATTAGAGGTTGCTGCCAACTCAAATTCTGCCAAACACATTCTAGAGTAACTTTAAAGTCATTATGTTATACTATAAAAATCTATACTCACCCTTACAAACCAAAGCGAAGCAGTGTTAGTGTGAACTCTATTTAAATCCATAATCCATCCATTTCAAAAGCAAGGTTGCGGTTCCACGTTGAATAATCCCCACCCATTATTGGGTCACTGTTTTGGCCTACATGGGTAATAAGCATAGTCGAAGGTGTGTATAATGAAGGCATGAGTCTGCATGTGGCTGAGTCAGTGATTACTTTCGTATTCGCACTTTCAAATTAAAACCACACATTCTAACAGAAATGTCTCTGGACTTAACAATTACACTACTTCCTCCCAGATTTTTAGCTATTTAATTTTTAAATGAATTGAGAATAGATTTAATTTTTCCCTGATATTACTCATCACATTTAGGATCATTTCTCAAGTGTCAAACAACTTGTAAGAGTATATAAATAATTTAATTGGGACAAGGTCTTTGTGCTCTCCGACAGATAAAACACAACACTGTTTCTGAGGTTATAGCTGAGGCAGCTGCTGAAGAAGCACGAGCACGCATTTCCCCATTGATTTTAGGAAGGGAACAGCACATCTCATAGGCTATAATAACACTGATCCCCACAGAGAAAGTGTCTCGTCTCTCGTCCTCCTCCACGGGAAGGTCAGGGTCAACTACAGAACGGCACCACTGCAGCCAACAGGGATTCAGTTTCTTGCTTGAGGACATTTTGGCAGCATAGATCCTTGCAGGCAAAGGGATTTGTACCCCTGTCCTGCAGTCAAAGAATGGTCTGAACATGGAACAGATTGTCATTTGAAAAGATCAAAATAGGGTTATGAAAGATTTATGGTGGGTTTTCTCCAGGAGTCCTGAGAAGTATTGTTCAACCTGCCACAGTTGTTCACACTAGACCAGACGAAAGCCACTTAAAACACTACTAAGATAAATAGAAGTCTCTTCTCTTCATTGGTGAAAACTGTCCAGAATATCTCATTCCATAAGGCTGTTCAAGCCAACTGCGTGTGTAAGTGTCAAGTAAAATAGAAGTAAGAAGAACACACTTTGCACAGATCAATTGTTTACATCTCTACAGTAGATCAAACCATATTTAGGTAAAACATCCAACCATTTTAAATCTGCCTTAAGCAATATGTTGAATATCCTGAATCAGAAAACAAATGTGAAAGCGTTGCACAAGGTGCGGGAATGGCAGGATTTACACCCAACTGCGCAGCTCTCGTTAGGGGCCTTTTAGGAGTTTCCTAGCTTCACGGTTTTCATCAGTAGCTCTTTTCATCCCTATCACTTTTAGCTGATGAAGATTTTGCAATATGCTTGAAAATTCTGGAAAAGGCCAGTGAGTGCATCTCAATTTGGGATTGTGTTGTCAAACTATTTTGAAGGCTAAGGAGGAACTTCATTGCTTATCTGCAGTTGCATGGGTGGTTACCCTACGCTGTTTGAAGCCATGCTAGAGACCTGGCTGCTGCCATCCTGTCAGCTATATTGAACTGCTTCACTGAAGACAGTTGCTGCAATCTAGAGGTTGCTGAACTCTTTTTTTGTGTTGTTAAAACACACATTTCGCTATAATCACATTCGATTTTTAACGAGTTCCTTAATCCTTAATTCATTGCTTTTAATTAGGGCTTTAAATGATTTGATGCACAATTCCCACTAAAAGAAAAAAAAAGAAAGAAAAAAAAACACTTTCACCCAGGTGATGAGGGGCTCTGGAGAGAATATGGATGAACAATAGGAGGGGGGTTCCCCAGCTGATGAGGAAAATTTAAATCAGACATATGGTTATATTTACTTCATTAAGATGCAGCTTAATGAGCCCATGGTAAAACTTCTCCCTCTGAGTTAGAGCACTTGTGAATAAAAGCAGCTCAGTTTGTTGGTTTTTACGATGATACAAAGACACTTTGATGCAATGTGTATCTTGGACAAAAATAAACTGTGGTCCACTACACTGTTACTGCACTCTTTATGCAACATGAGAGCAGTCTCTCTCTCTCTCGCTCTGAGTCTATCTCGCTCTCCCCCACATTCACTCTCTCTGACGGCAACACTCCAGATTCATTACTTGCGAGATCTCCAGACCAATCTTGCACTTTCTCATAGCCCCCACACACACTGTCACTACACCCCCACAACCATAACACACACACTTCCCACCTCCTCACTGTTACCGTCCATGTATTGGCTGTTGCTAAGTTACAGGCCCCCACCAATATATACTGTGTGTATATATATATATATATATATTTCTTTTTTTTATTATTACTATTATTTTTTATATTTTTTTGCAGCCAATAAAAGCTTTGTCTTCACCACTGGTTTTGACAGATACCCCATTCTGTAGGAGCACTTTGTTTTTGCGCTCTTCATTGCTTTGCCTTGCCATGGCCTCCACCTGTCCTTCATTCACTTGTTTTCGTGCCTTTCCAGGCGTTGATTTCAGTGTTTAGCTCCCAGTCTCACTCACTCTATACAATGCAACAGAACATAATGAGTTATAATTATTTCGGAAGTGAGAGAGAGACAAACAGAGAGGTTTAGACAAGGTGAATTTGTATTTCAGCAACAGTTGACATGTTGTTGATGCGAAAGCGGAAACTGTACAGATTTGCTTCATCATTAATCACTGCAGCATTATACAGAGCTTAAGCTGCAGCACAGGAAACACTTATAGCCCCATGCATGGGTACACGTGGACACAAACACACAAGCATGCACTCATTTAAACTAACGCACACACACCCTCTTTAATTCAAGTGAACTTTTAGTGTATGTGTTTTTGCATGAGTGTGTGTACAGGATGGTTGTGTGTGTATGCAGCAGATGGATGATGCTGCTCTCGAGGTCGTTAATAACCGAGTGTTCTCACTAGGGTAGACTCTGCAGAAATAGATGGAACACACACACACACACACACACACACACACACACACACACACACACTCACACACACAGACACACACACACAAAACATGCAGCTACTCTTGTGTGTACACAAAAACATACACACATAAGCAAGCACTTACGAGCAGCAGCACGCGAGCACTTAGAGACACAAACCTCCATATACTAATTCATCCATCCATGTGCAGCTTCATGCATAAACACACAGAAATATATGCAACGCTCACATACAAATTCCAGAGAATACGTACAGGTGCATTTGTGCTTAATCAAAGAGGCGAATACGATGAGGACTCAGTAAGCACATGTGCACATACACACACGGACACGTTCACACTTTAGCACAGATATAGTAAATTATACACACAAGACTCTCTGCAGTGGTTCTGCAAGAACGCTGACAGGGTAATCCATCTCCATTGCGAGGTGCAGTGTACTCTGGGAAAGTAGGCTGGACACAGCATAAGTGAGGGGCCAGATATGCATGCACAGAGACACGCACACACACATATCACACAGCAAGACAACGATGAATTGCTGGTACTGAGTGCAAAGATCACATTCGTGGATTATTTACAATCATAATGTTATGAATGAAGGTGCAGAGAACCTTGTTGATGGTGATATAGCAACAATCTATTAGCTGTCCCTGAGCCAAAGGTGCACTCCATCTATGTTTATGGACACAACATCTGATTCACTGTGTGTTAAAAAGCAGATTTTAAAAGCAAATCATTGTTTATTTCTATACTGAAGTGTTATTGATCAATGGTTTTAAAAGCATTCAATTTCCTGCTATATTCCACCAGTGTTTTGCAAGATAAAAACACAGTAGTGGTCTATAAAATCACAGGTCTTCAAAAGTAATTATCGTTTGCACTTTGTTCTGATTTTTCTATGCAAATACAAATAAAGGTTACCAAAGTAAAATGTATCTCTAGTGGCCCTTACAATAAGATAGATTCTTTTGAAATTCATGAAGACATAACATCAAATAGCCAGGACATGGGTGGTGGCAATAAGAGCTTCCACTGTAAAAGTATCCTTCAATGGAGCAAATAAGGGAGGAAATGAGAAGATATTTGCTTGCCATAGATAGCAAATTTGGGTCTCTGTACTCCTTACTGGAAGTTCATATATCATTTTGAAAAATGATTCCCTTATTCCCATCAATCTGGAGTATTAGCAGAGCATGTGGTCACAAGTTGTTTCTAGAAATAATTTTTTGCCTCTCGATTCACTGGGCTGATCTCTGTGGACCGACGTCAGTTAGATAAAGTTGAGCCTACACGTTGAGTATTTCCTCATGTTTGGAACGATTACAGATTCTTGCCAATTGCCCTCCTCCTTCTTACCTCAATTTATTTTCATTCTCTTAAGCATTCTTCCTCACTTACTGCTACTCCCTGCACTATTTTTTCCCTTTCTACTGATTTCTCTCCATCCCTATTACAAGCGTATTTATGTGTGTGTTGCTGATTTGCGTTGCTAATTGCTTGATATGGGGGCTGCAACAACACTGCTTTTTAAGTTCTCTTAGTTTTAGTCATTACAACAGGTGATCTGCTTGAGTGAGTCTGACCGCTGCTAAATACTGCTTTTTGATCTCACATTCTTTAATGCGACCCGTCGTAAGCGCTGTTGTCTTTTGTTTTCCATTATGATGTAAATGCATTATGTATGCAATGAAATAAAGGAGCTTTAGCTGACTTTAGGACACTTTGATCAAATCTTGTTCTTTCTGACTGAAGAGCACGCGCTTAATCAGAAGAAAGTCCACTTTAGTTGAAAGGAGACTAGGCTCACTGCTTCTTCAAACAGTAAACACTGTAACATTGCAGCCTGCTATATTTACAATAAACACATTAGTAAAGACACCTGCGTGTTGCCATTGATTGGGTGTGAAACGGTGAAAAAAAAACAGACGGCGAAAAGCAGCACAGGGGAGCTGTCTTTAATCTTCACAGGTAGGGTCGATATGACCGGTGGAGGAGATTTTTTTTCCCCTTAGAAAATGGACATGTGGGGTGTTTTTGCAGTATGTGTTGCTAATTGCTGTTTTCTTCAGAACTCTCCAGTATGACTGAAGCGAAAAGACTTTAAACTGTGCCGCCGTTTTCATTTTCTCCAAGGCAATGGTACCTATAACTGTGTTTGAAGTGCTTCAGGTATCTTGCATTTATTTTCCATAACTAATGACAATTCTGTTGCAAAGAGTACGTTCCAAACCCGACATTTTCAGCAAACATAGCAAAGGAGCGTAGCATAGCATGGAGGCTACAATATCTGCCCTAAACACATTGGAAAATACTCTGCCTGGGAGCAGCTGATTGATTCACAAATGCAAAGTGGAGATCATACTGTCAAGCAAAACAAAGGGACTGTCAGGATGTGTTTGTGGCTTGCATTGGAAAAAATAAAAATTAAACAAAAATAAAATAAAAACATAAACATTTGTCACTGCTGGAGACATCCCCAGTGTTGTTCTGGCAGCTTTTACAGTCACTTCCAGAAAATGAATATCATATGCAGAGCTCTCCAGTGTAATTACTCCAAAATGATACTGGGTGAATTTTGTCTACATTTCAGACATAAAGAAACATTGAATCAAATTCTAATAATATGACACCATGTGGCTGGGAAAAAGATACATCTGAAAATGTGTTTAAAAATATCTAGATGACACTTTCTCTGTTCATAGATGGTGGCAGTCTGGCATTTGGTGGGTGAATGCAATGTGTGGTCTGATTTACCATCTAAATGTGACGGTTCTGCTCTGTTTTCCGCTAAATCCTGCAAACGTAAGAGCTTTAGAGTCACTGGTTATTCATTGTGATTAATTTGAAATCAAGAAGATGCACAAATGCAGCACGCTAAATGGGCTTTTGTTTTCAGATCCCAACCACTTTTGCACATGATTGGAATAATGATTGGATCTGTCACGTGTCAGCATGGTTTTATATAATTTAGTGAAATGCATCTTTACATTGATGAAGCTAAAAGAGAGGAAGTGGCACTGCCTGCTTATACCCACAGTCCTAATCTTTGAAAGACACCCTCACTCTCACCAGTGTCACTCTGTACCTACTGATATTATAAGGTTCCTTTTGCCCTGTCAGTTTTTCACATTAGTTCAGACTGTAATGAAAGGGTTGTCGATTTATGGGCACCAGCAGGGTTTGTTAATGGATTCTGTGACTCCATTTGTGTTTTCTGAGTGGGTCCTTTTTGGGCTTCATGCAGGAACACCTGGACAAAATCCAGTGTAATTGATGTCCATGTTGGAGACATGACATTTGTCCCAAACAGCAGTTTGTGCTTAATATTGGCCAAAGAAGCATCTGACACAAGTGAGCTCAATGAAGGATTTATGTGACTTCTAAATATGCCTGATGGTTTTGCATTTACTGAAATGTAGAACATCAACATATGCAGCAGATGGACCCTGGATAAAAAAACCTATTCTCTGCACATTTACTATAAACTTGTGACATTTAATTGACATGAGTTCCACAAAGACAACTGTGATGGGGTTACCGGTCAGACCTGTAGTTAACACCACCAAAGTCAAGTCTATGACACATTCTGTGACTAAGAGCTAATGGGCTCAAGACCTGCTGAAGACTTTGCCAAAAAACCCAAGTAGGCTAGTCTACCAGGACCGATGCTTTAACTAGGATTTACCCAACACCCATTCAATATTATTTAATTCTATTAACTAACGTGTAACCTCAAGAAGTCAAAAGTGTGGTGTGAGAAACCTGCCTCTAGTAACAGTTATTCTGAATAAACAACTTCCTTCAAACCCACTTTTTACTGGGGTGATTACTCTCAGAATCTTTTTGATTGCTATAAGACGTGTGCTATTCATTTTTTGGGAACGCCTGAAAGTAGGTTGGTGGTGCAGGATTTTGTAACATGATTAATCTACTGATGGATATAATCTACTTTGGATATGCGGGTGTATGAGACAGCCAGCCACTATCACAAGCAATTCAAACCAAGTTGAGTTTCGCTGAGTTGGGACAGAACTGTCAAGCTCTACCCTGCACCAGATGTCTCAACCGTTGTCATTTGCAGGGCATTAGATTGTCATTCAAATCACTGCATACAACTATAATAGCCCAATCTAACTGGTAACAAGGCCAGACAGCTCGGATCTGTTTTCTCTTGTGTTATTAACTCTCCATAGCTGAACAAGCACGGCAGTGAGAAATGGCGGGTGAACTGATTGCTATCATCCACACTGAGTTACACTGAAAAACTCATACATGCATAATTGAACAGCCTCAAAAACAACGTATTCTGGATGCACGCTAGAACCGAGTGAGGTATGTCTAAATGTTTAAAACAGAACGGTTATTATAGTGTAGACTCATATTGTACTGTACAGATGCAAGATGGATGAATTGATAAACCAAGTGGAGTCTGCGTGGTTTTAAAATCACAGTTGGTACCAATTTCTGCAACATAAACGCATTAAAGACACATTACAATAAAGGCATTGTAAAACCGAGCGAGACAGGGTGGGAGATGGATGATGGGGCGGAAATATGAAGCGAGCACGGAGAGCCTGAGAAAACAGAAAGATTGAGCAAGGGGGCCTGTGAGATAGATGATCATGAGAAAAACAAGAAAATGAAAAGGGAGTTGGAGGGCGCGATTAGGAATGAGAATTACATCCTCTGTAGGAAATGTGCTTTATAACTACAGATTTATGAGGCGGAACTGAGGAAGAGGAGCTGAGAGGCAGGTAAGGCGGCAGAGGCAATGACAAAAGGAGCTATGTGTGATAGAAATACACCGATATGATTTGTGTGAGAGTGTAAGAAGTTACAGAGAATGATGGACAGCTAGAGCAAATGAAAAGGGCAGGGGTAGAATGACCGGGAGCAAGTGATATAAATAATGAGAAGACAGAAATTGATAGTAAATTACATTGCATTGTTTGTGTAGCATCTGATGTATTCACAGAGTTTAGAAGTAGGAGTAAATCATGAATATTTGCATTAGGATGGCTGAGAAAACAACGGGTCAGTAGAGTGCTGTAAAAGGGCAATGGAATGGGGAGGTTAGGCGGAGAGAATAATCAAAAGTAATGGAGAGAAATATATTTGACATAGAGAAACACTGACAGGGAGTGAAATGGAAAGGCTGATAGAAGAACTGAAGTGTCTGTGTATAGATAATCATTGTTTCTGCTCTGCGTTTTACATTGTGGGAGGATGGAGAACATGAAGTATCAAATTACAACGTGTCTATTTTTAGCAGGCTCATGAGATTGCCTGCACTTTGTTTGTTTGTATATACTGTATTTGGCAGACCTGCTTTGCTGGATGATACACAAGGAAATCTAAGATTAGCGTGCAGCAACACTGGGTATTTTTAATCTGGAGATATCATCCCTTGATAAAAAAATAAAATAAAAATGTTCCGTTGAGTGTTTTTCAGTTGAATTCAATTTTATTTAGATAGCACCAAATCATATTTACAGAGTAAGGTCAAGACCTTACAATACTAGAGAGAGAAACCCAACAGTTCCCACCATGAGCAGGCATTTTGGGGACAGTGGAGAGGAAACAAGAGCCCTCCGATTGAACGGCCACCCATCCCCTCAGGGTGGGTGGCCAGCAAGTTTGGATTGAGAGAAAGGAAATGGGTGAGAGAGGCGAGGGAAGAGAGAAAGAGATAGAGACCAGGAACAGGTGTAAACACTGTTGTATTCAATCATTATGAGACTTCTTGTTATAATAATGACAGTAATACTTATAGGTGTAGGGGTGTTACTGTTAATAACAGCAGCAATGATAGCAGCACCAATCAATAATAACAGTGAAAATAGTCATGACATGCAGTACTGCCATATGAATGCATAGGGTGCATAGAGGGGAGAGAGAGAGAGATGGAGACAGAGAGAGAGAGAGAGAGAGAGAGAGAGAGAGAGAGGGTGCTCAGTCATCATGGGAGTTCCCCATCAGCCTTGGTCTATAGCTGAAGGGATATATGATATCCCTTTAACTAAGGGATCCCAAACCAAAACTGGGAGCTGGAGAGGAGCCTGAAGGCTCTGCCTCCCATTCTACTTTTGGAGCCTCTAGAGGAACCAGAAGTAGGCCTGCATTTTAAGAGCAATGTGTTCTATAGGGATAACAGAGTTCTATGCAGTCTTTAAGATACGATAGAGCTTGGTCATGAAGGACTTTATACGTGAGAAGGATTTTGAATTCTATTCCGGATCTTACAGGTAGCCAGTGCAGAGAAGCTAACGCAGGGGAAATGTAATCTCTTTTTCTAGTTCCTGTCAGTGCTTGGGCTGCTGCAGTTTGGATTGTCTGGAGGCTTTTCCCAGAGTTATCCGGACATCCTGATGATAAGAAATTACAGTAGTCCAGTCTAGAGGTAACAAATGTCTCGACTAGTTTTGTGTCATCGTTTTGAGACATACTGTTTGAAATTGTCACAATATTGTGCAGGTTAAGAAGGCTGTCCATATTGTTTTCTATGTCCTTGTGAAAAAACTGACGCACTGAGATGTTCCAGTCTCTTTAATAAAATCTTATGAGCTAGGATGTCAAATGCAGCAATAAAATCTAGAAGGAGAAGTATAGAGACAAGGGTTTAGCAGTATAGAGTATAAACATAAGGGTGATAGGAGTATAAAGTATAGAGACAAGGGTTTTAGGAGTATCTAGGGAGACGCAGAATGGAGAGGTAGTTCACGGGCCCCCTACTGAATAGAAGTTCAATGCTATTGACTAGTCTAGTTGTCAAACTGGGCAGGCTAATATACTGCTGACCACTGGTACACAGACATATCACACCATGAGTTTTGAGTTCTGTCTGTAGTGGATATTTAGCTGCCTCACTAAACTATAGCAACTAGAATTTGTTTCTCAATGACTTTGATGATACTTTGAGCCCATTATTGTTATTGTGAGAAGGGAATAAATACACCTCTAACTACAAAAAGGTGAAATTTGAATAAAGTCATGCAGCCCAAGCAAATTAATCATAATTGTAATAATGTACAGCATGTGTGCAACTTCTTTGAAGTTGTTAAAAAACACAAAACAGGTGGATGCTGTAGCCTTAATGCAACATTAACACAAAAACTGCAGTTACATAGGAAAACAGCGACATTACATTTTCCCAAAACATTGAACAGGGACTGATGAGGAAAAAATCCCCGGTGCCAGCTCACTATGCACCCACACAATGATAGTCCTATATGAGCTCACACCATTGTGTAATTCTGTTCAGCTCTTGAGCAGTGAGCAGGACAAATGTTAATGTTAATTAATGTTACCCATCTGTCATGCAGAAAAAAAGCAAGCTCCATCTCTGTATGCCATTCAACTCTCAGAGGTCTCTCCACCATAGTTGGAATGGCCATCGTGACTATCGGGACACATTCCAGACGGCTGTGGCGGCAATGGCCTGGTGTCAATTGTGCTGGCACATAGGTCAGCCGGAGTACCGTCAAAATATCCATCCACCCCAAATGCCTATCATTTGGATGCGGGCAAGTTGCAGTGTATAAGTCCAGGTTTCTTACAGGTCCTCTTTGGCATTTCCTTGGCCATCTCTCTATCCTGACAATGCAATTATGTTGTGGGGTATATCATGCCATCATGCCACCATCAGTAGAAATCTCTTCCATGCGCTCACCTTCATCTCTGGCCTCTGTACCGGTCTCTTGTCTGCAATCTCCCAATCAATCCCAATCAAAACTCCACATCGTCTGGCATCGATGCTGCTCCTTCTCCTTCCTCTGGTAATCCTTAGATTGGCACTATCAGTTAGCATCTGCTAGGTTTACTGACTGTCACTTTCACTCCCCCTTTTCGCTCATTTCCCCTCTTCACTGTTTCTTTCCCTAGTCCTGTGCATGAGCACGAACGCCCCCTGTTGCTGATTGGCTGGAATGGCTTGGTGCGAGCCACTTTGTTTGTTTTCCATTTACAGAGCACGGGGCTTTTTTTTTTTATCAGCACACACACGAAACAGACAACTAGTGGACCATGAGGATATATTCGCTGAATTTGATTAAAGAAAGTATAAGATAATCACTTACTCTCTAGTGTCTCTACAGGTCAGATTTACCCTGGTTTCCAGCTTCCTGACAGTTGCCTTTTCTTTACCACATCATCTTTGTATCCACTTCAATTCATTGCTCCTTTCTATCTATCTTCCAGTTGCCCTGTTCCCTGTGGAGGATAATGGAACGGCTGTGGTTCTCTTTGCTGTTGCTGGCAGCAGCATGCAGGGGACAGCCGTGTCCGAAACGCTGCATGTGCCAGAGCCTTTCTCCATCGCTCGCTATCCTCTGTTCCAAGACAGGCTTGCTCTTTGTTCCTGCTGCCATTGACCGACGCACTGTGGAGCTACGGCTTCAAGAGAACTTCATCACAGGTAATGTACCTGCCAGTCTGTCCTGTATTACATTCAATTTAATATACCACTGGAGTTCAAATAACACATTGGAGTGCAGTGAGTAGAGTTTGTTACTTGTGAGTGATATAACCTGCTTCCATAAACTGCTCCATTTATTTCACCCTCTTTTGCCATTACCTGTCACTTGACGTGTATGCTTGGATTGGTCGTTTACATGGAAACAAACTCAGTGGCTGGTTGATAATTGGCAGCATAATCACCTTATCTCAGAACAAGTGCATGCAACTGAACAGTTTGTTAACAGTGAATACAAATATTGGCTCAAGTCACAAGTCTTTATTTTTGTTGGTCTCCACATGACACTAAGTAATATTTCTCATGAGCCTGGGTATTTCTTTTTTTGTCTTTCTTGCTTTTTTTGGTTTGTTCTGTGATTCAGTCTAGCAAATCTCATTCACGATTCATCTGTGCCTTATATCAAAGAGTTCTCTTTTATACTTTGAAATATACTTATTTTTAAGAACTAAAGTGTTGCTTTATGCTTTTTATTTTAATCTGGATTCCCATTAGCTGCCACCAAAGCAGCCACCTAATCTTCCCAGGCTTGACTTAAAAATATTCTATGCCATAGTTCCAAAACAAAAGATGCACAAGCTAAAAAAAAAAGGCTGCTTTCAAAGTGCCCAGAAATATATTATGACGTGCCATTAACAACATCACACAAACAATTTCCGTTTGTGGCACTACTCTGCGCAAAACTAAAGATTGTGTATCTCATTTTGCGTGATGCCATATTCTGTTGGCTGTCAATTGGGGTTTAGTGTTGCCAAAAAGTTTGTCTTTCTAGGGTCAGGCAAACATTTCTGTTTTAAAACTTCTTTGGTGCATGTGCATCTCCTGACTATTTTTACATTAATACATTCCCTGGGTAATACAACATATCTGACCCCTTATGACTTAGCTAATGGAGTCTTTGTGTTTATTCTGCTCACTACCAGCTGTCCGAAGAAAGGACTTTGCCAACATGACCAGCCTGCTGCATCTGACCCTGTCCAGAAACACCATCAGTCAGATCCTCCCTTCAGCTTTCAGTGACCTGCGGCGACTGAGAGCACTCCACCTAGACTCTAATAGATTAACTGTGATCAAGGTAAGATTGATGGCTGGACGGCTGGATAGATTAATGTTGGTGGATAGGATTGAATAATCAAATGGGTAAATGGGTTGATAAACAGAAACAGAGCCACACAACCAGAGTTTACATTTGGATGGATGAATACACACAACTGTGATAGTGCCAGAATGACAGAATAATTTATACAACTGTAGATACAGTAGATAGACAGAAAGACACACCTACACCTACAGTACAGGTATGTATGTGCAAGAGTTTGTCTTTATGAAGTTATTCTCACTGCATATTCACTTTTCTATGAACCAGGATGACCATTTTAAAGGCCTGACCAACCTTCGCCACCTGATCCTGGCCAACAACCAGCTCCACTCCATATCTCCCCACGCCTTTGATGACTTCCTGTCCACACTGGAGGATCTAGACCTCAGTTACAACAACCTCGCTCAGGTGCCCTGGGACACGATTGGGCGCCTAACCAATGTCAATACCCTAAATATGGATCATAACCTCATAGAAAATGTTCCTCAAGGTGTATTCACCAACCTGCACAAACTGGCCAGGTAAATGGATATATAGAGTAAAGGACAAAGGGACAAGCAGATGATGTGTGTAGAGTTAGATAATGTAAAGTGATTTAAATAATCAAATATAATATATTCAATTGACCGACTGAATGAATTTCTATTCATCTGATAATCATCTCTTTTCCAACTCTCTTCTCCCTACACCTTTCCCTTTCACAGGCTAGACATGACGTCAAACAAGCTGAAGAAAATACCCCCTGACCCGTTGTTCTTGAGAATCCCAGTTTATGCCAAGTCCAAAGGCTCCCCTCTCTCCTCCCTGGTGTTGAGTTTTGGTGGCAACCCCCTTCACTGTAACTGTGAACTTCTATGGTTGAGGAGACTAACCAGAGAAGATGACCTGGAGACATGTGCCTCTCCCCCTGACCTCAGTGCCAAGTACTTCTGGACAATCCCTGAAGAGGTGACGTTTTGATAAGAATATGTCTCATAACATTGGATATGGGGCAAACCTATAAAGTGGTAATCTTGAAGATTTCAAACCTGGTTGATTTGGCGACAGCTGTAGTTACTGGTGGTAACAGCAAATGTGGTTTAATACTATAGGTCAGAGAATTTTTGGGGCACGAAAACAAACTATTGTCTTTTTTTTTTTTTACAAAGAATCAATAATTGGCTTTTTTCCATTATTCTGAGCGCAACAATGTTCTGATTTTATGCTGCACACAGCATGAGACTGAAAACAGCAGGGCACAGTGAAGAGTTGGTTACCTCGCTGAGAAGTTGATGTGCAGCCTGCCACCTCCAACTCTTCATCTAACAGCTCACTGTGGCTGCTCCTTCTTGTTCCATTGCTCCCCATTATATTTCAAACTGATCAACTGTCACAAAATGCCGAAAAAGACCGCTATTTTGTTTTGTTGGCAAATTTTTGATGAACGATAGTGATAAGTGCTAAGCTCAATGAAAAACTACACTACATTTCCTGTGACTACTTGATGACAATAGTCATCTTGTGTTTCACCAGTTAAATGCTTTTAATGTGAAGCTGCAGCAGCAGTAAAAGTTTGACTTGCATTAGCAGCAACTTAATACAGCATCATTTCCAGGAATGTCGCCACATACACCCAGTTCATAATACTGCTGTATAAATATTGCAATACTTTCATCAGTGGGCCGTAGGCTCAGTCACTATTGCATTACCTCATTCGGTGACAGAAGCTGACTTCTCAGGCATTAATTTAAATTAAAATCTTTGAAATTACCACTTTAATAAAGTGAATAATAAAGCTCAGAAAACAATGCAGACTTGAAAAAATGACCTAATCTCTTTTGCCCTTTAGGAGTTTATTTGTGACCCACCAGTTCTGACCCGTAAGTCACCTCATACCGTGGCTATGGAAGGCCAGCCTGCCAGCCTGAAGTGCAAAGCAAATGGTGACCCAGAGCCTGAAGTCCACTGGATCAGCCCTGAAGGGAGACTTATATCAAATGGCTCCAGGTATTACCATGGTTCCTCAGTCCAGTTTGATCTCCTTTCTCTCTTGTCTAATAAACTGTACAATCTTTCAAAATTCAAAGCGAAGTTAATTTATCACATTTCCACTGAGAACACCGGTCCACATTCCAGCGATGTCAGAAACCTGGCAAATCAGTTGGCAGGTGCAAGGAAAAGGGTTGTTTAAATATTCTCCTGCCGCTCCAGCTCGGTGCTACGAGCCAATATGCAAGTTAGAAAGACAGCATGTCTCACATAATTTTTGTCATGGCTGTAGTAGTAGTGCACACATGACTTGTGTGAGACAACTTTGAAACAAGGTCAGAAGTTTATTGTCCTCACCCATAAGACCTTTCTCACACTTTCATCCAGTAACCTAGTTGGCACAGTTGTCAGATGTGTGGGGTTTCTGGTTATGGTTTTGCATATAGAACATTGGTTTTAAAAAGAAAGATATTTGATATACCGTATAATGTCACAACCCTTTTTTTTTTTTTTTTTAGGCACCTTTTGATTTGAAACTTCTGTTTGCATCTTTAGATATAGAAAATCCTATGGATACAAAGCATGGTTGGACTATTTGGCAAGTACGTTTTGGGTTTATGCCTGAACTTATGGTAGTAAAGCCTGCAAAGAGTCAGTACCATGATACTCAGCCTGGCAGTCACTGCATTGATTCGGAATAGAGTCTGGATGGATGCTGGCAGTGGGAGCTGGCATCAGCATCAGGTGCTGCAGGCAGCAAAGTGGAGATGTGAGTAAATGAGTTGATCACAAGAACACTGATTATCCATCGGCTCCTATGTGGGTGAAAAAGGAGGAGGGTTTACGTAACTGGGTGGTGAGAACCAGAAGGGAGTTGCCTCTTAAATTATGCAATGGTGAATCATTTTGCAGCTGTAAGTGAATGTGTCTCACTTTTTTAGTGACTGGAATGAGCAGGGAGCGGTGCACTGGCATGACAGTAGCCAGCAGATGTAACAGAGAAGATGAAAAAAATAAAAAATGAGGGATTAAAATGGACATGAATTTAGAATGAATAACAGCTTACTGCTTGAACTTCTAAAACCTCCCTATAAATATTTGTTGTTTTGTTGTAACATATATTTCAGTTTATTTTTTGATTGATTTATTGAATTAATCATATCTACATTTTTTATTTGTTTCAGAACTTTAGTTTTCCCTAACGGGAGCCTGGAGATCAATGTAACATCCCTGAAGGATTCCGGAAACTTCACCTGCATTGCCTCCAATGCAGCAGGTGAATCCACAGGAAGGGTGGAGCTAGTTGTCACGGCGATGCCCCATCTCGCAAACAGCACGAGCCGCAGTCGAGACCCGTCCTCTGAACCTGCCCCCTCTGACATTCTAACCTCCTCTAAGGTCGCGTTGCCTAACAACGAGACAAGGGGGCCAGACCGGAGGGTCTCATTGGTGGAACTGACAGGGAACTCTGCCCTCATAAGATGGAGCAGTCAGACGCCTATGTCTGGAGTCAGGATGTTCCAGGTCCAGTACAACAGCTCTGGTGATGACACACTGGTTTACAGGTCTGTCCATCTACACTGTCAATTTATGGTCTTATTTTGTTTAAATTCACTGTCTGTCGGTGACTTCTATGAATCTTTCAACACATATTAGTAAAAAGCCTCCATGTGGCTGTATGTGTTTGTAAGTGTGTGCATGTGTGTGTTTGCACGTGCAGTTGTGTGTAAGTTAATCGGCAGACATCAGCCGCTGCTATGAGGATGAAAACAGATGATAGATGATACAAGTGGAGATTAACCAGTCATCCAGTTGTAAAAGTCTAATCAACTGAAATGATAAAGACATCTGTAGTGGTGCAGAGCCATTGTTCGAGTTCGCTGAATGAAGGCGAGCCTGGGCAAAAGCCTGGGCTGTTTAACAAGTTTTAATGCTTGTCTGTCAGTTTGCTTCATTGGTGAACTGCTATGTTGATGTTCTGTTGTGTAGTTTCACTACTCGTAATTACATTATGGCTTTGTAATTAGGATAGTTTTTTGTGTTTTTCTGGGATATTACCTGAGTAAAACTGGACACAGTGATTGATTTTATCAGATCTGCCTGTGACTGGTACTCCTTGGTGATCACCACTGCTACAACCTTTACTATTAAAGGTTTTAATGTAGAGAGAGGGAACATCTGCTTTAACAGATGCCCGGTACAAACATGCAAGTTTTCTGATTTGTGTGCACAACATGCTACTGCAGATACAGCCAACTATCACCCCAAGTCTAAACAAAGTGTGAAGGAACGCCCATAGAATTTCAATGGCTAGAGAGAGCAGTTCAAGGTATTATGGTAATTTGTCTTGATAGCTGGAGCCATAGAATTCTAATAATGTTATCATTGAAATGAGCCTCATTTGATGTGCAGAATTTGAATAGGTAGAAAGGTCACTTTATGGTAAATCATGGTAATCATGAAACTTTGAGAATGTTGTCATTTACACTTAAGGCAGGTTAGAGTTTTGTGGAGCAGTGCGTGAGACACAGAGACCTTAAATGAATGTCCTAATTAGTGCTTTTGAAAAATACTGACAAAACCCTTTCCTTGTGCCATGTGTTATCATAATGTTCATTACGATAACAGCAGCAGCAGAATATTTAACAGCAGACTATTGCAGTCATCTGGCTGGGGGAGGCCTATCACTCAAGAGTGCTAACTAGTAACAGTATTACCAAGCATTTGACGATGTTTTCATCAAGCAATATCTCTGTGAAAACACCAGAAGTTGCACTTGGACCAAGTTCAATGCTCCTGCTACTCGTGCGTGTTGCCTAGGCCTCTCCTGTGTATATGGCAAGTGCAGTGAATGTGTGATGGAGCATTTGCCTCAGTGTAATAGAAGTTAATATGATTAATGCACAGTCTATGCATTTACTTTGACTGGAAAAAGAGGTACGATAGCTCTTTAATCCCTTCACTTTTTAAAATTATGATTGGGTGTATAAAGCACACCGTTATTGATTTGAATATTTGACGAGTTTATATGGACACACTCACATGGACTGGAGCTAGGCTGTTTTCTACAGCTGCTGGTATTAAAAGTCTATTTAGCACAATGTGTCTCTCTCTTGTTGGCGTGTTGATGGCTAGGTTTCAATATGGGATGTTTACGTGCAGGCCAGTGGGGTAGATTTCTCACCCACTATATTGCTTCTTCTTACAGTTACAGCTAATGTACGCATTGCTGGACGTGTCAGAGGAAAAAGCACAGTTTAATTGCGGAGCGCTTGTTTGTATTCTAAGTTTTCCTCAAAATCTTCGTGCTCTTGGGGGAATCTCCCACATTGCTCTCTGGCAACATTATCGCCTAAAGCTCTTGGAAAACCTGGGAAAGCCCTGTTTATTTTCAGCTCATGTGGAGTTTTCATATGTTGTGGAGTTGTCATGGCAACAGGTTGGGAAAATCTCCTAGATCTTGTTATGAGTGACAGGTGGCTTTAATACCATCACAGACACTGACTGTGGACTACTAATTTCTTTCGTTTTTTCAGAGGTGTAAATGAAATGGCCAAATATATCGCTCTGTCTTGTGTGATTATGGAAGAAAATCAAAAATGTATTCACTGCCCCACACAATGTTCTCATAATGTATTTTGGCTCCTCTTCACCCTTTCTACTCTTGATCAACATTTAAAATGCCTCTTGGGGAAATAGTTATTCTTGAGAAGAAGAAGCTTTGATAGAATATGTCAAATACATCCAGCTGACAGGAGAATCAGACAGTTCCCTTCAATTTAATCAAATGCAACACTTGTGAGATATGGAAATGGAAGGTCTGTACCAAAAATGATTATGGTGTTATTTCTAAGCGAGAGAGGACACTTGTTTATTCAGACAGTTCAACTAACTGTGGGAGACAAGCAGCTTCTTACAATTCAAAGCATGGCAACCGTTCTTCTGCATAGCAACCGTCCATCTGCACCTGTCCATTCAAGGTTGGAGGCAGTTAGTGGGCGCAGTGGACCTGCCGGTACAAAAAGCACTCCTTACTGGTCAGGTGTACATATGTATAGGTCTTTGTGGGTAACTGTGGATCTTACTTTGAGCTTCACATTATCAAACAGATCGTCTGGGCATCTACAATACAAATTAAACTGTGTATCGCAGACCTGAAAATGATGCATGCAGGTAATCCAGTGCAACTTTATCTAACTGATATAACCTTCACTGTCTTTTGTCTGCTCACTTTATAACATGCAGTGCAGCGATGCAAAGGTCAGTTCCTACTGTCATTGCTTCACCTTAAAATTGTTCAATAGGCAAACCATGGGGTGGCTTTTATTGCGAAGCAGCCACAGGAAACAGTGTGTTTGTCATTGAGGTCCGTGCTAAGCTTCATTAAAAACTACGCAAGTTTGTTTGGTTGCGCTGTAATCACATACCCAGTTGCTCTTCTGTTATATTCTCAGAGTGTTTGCTGTGGTAATAAAACAGACTTGTTACCCAAGTAAAAGTTTGCTGCCATATCAACCAAGAATCTTTAGGATTACACCTTTAAAGTTTGAGATTAAAAAAAATATTTGCACCATGAAAACCTATATCATATTGGTTCTTTATAACTGCTTACAAACTTGAAAGAATAAAAGTATAGAAGCCTAAATATTTGAAAAAACAAAAAGTTGTTGTGAGAGTATCTAGAAGGCGTCATCATTGCACCAGCTCTGCTCTGAGTGAAAGGAAAAAAACAGCCCTGAGTGTGTCTGTGTGGATGTGTGTACAGCGCCTCTCCTCTGTCTTTCTTCGGTCAATGTCCATTAGGAGGGGTGAGGCACAATGCCACAAAGAGAGGAGGGGAAGGGGAGTGCTGAGGAGCAGGATAGACAGGAAACACGGAAAGAGAAAAACAACATATCGGTGCCACAATGAGAGATTATTTGAGCTTAACAAATTCATTTTCTAAAGTCTGGCTGTTACATTTCTTTATCAAAGAGCACATATTGAAAACTGGTGAATATCACACTTTCTGAAACTTCATCAATGAGAACTGATGACGTTCTTCTATGTTTGAGTAGTTGATGTAGTTCCACTGGACGATAGCTGGAAGATGCATGTGGGACTGAGGAGGCTTTCGCTGGCTACCGATACATTATGTTTTCACCATTACTTTGGACCTGTGTGCTGAGGGAGCACTTTGTCGAGTGAATTTATTCGACAATCATTATTTTGAACACACATTTAAAGCAAATTATATCTTTTTTAAATTTAGTTATATAATAACTAATAGAGTTGGTTTTAGTTATTTTGTATCTGTATTTTCATCAGAATATTTTAATTGGAACAGAAAAAATGTAATTGATTTTCTGGTGTTTGAGGCACACAGAATCCATTCTGCATTTACTGCATAATAATTAACAAATTCTTGATATAATTTTTTTCCTCAGTGACTAAATTACTACAGCCAAAGCATCCAGATCACAGCATCTTGTAATCTATGCACTGCCAATGGTGTCTAGGACCATGTCCACATTCGAATAAACAACAAGTACACTACTTACGATCAATGCATTATAGCACCAAGTGTGTTCGAGTGTGTATGCATGTGCATTCATGCGTAAGCAGTTGGAAATCACTGGTTGGCAGTGTATTAGTTAACCCTGCGTCTGAGACATGCTCTTCAAAGCCCCCTGTATAATCTAATCAATGTCTATTCAAGTGTGTGTCTGCGTGCACATGTGCACACATGATGAGTGTTTATGTGTTTGCACACTGAACCAGCTGGCAGTTGCGTATTAGCCAAAAACTCAATGTCAGTTTCGGAGCCATCAGTGGCATCAGACCTCTGTAGGCGGCTCCTCTAAATGTCTCTAAGTGTCGATGTCCATGTGTGTGTTTGTGTTTCAGGTATTACTCATGTTGTGGGGACCTACAGCCATATTATGGCTGCATTCGTAAATCATTTAATTTTCAGGTGAAGATGTTTTAAGGTTAAGATAAGGTTAGGTTTAAGGTTAACAGTAGGTTAGGGTTAAACATGTAGTAAATATGGTCATGGCGAGAGTAAGTCTGCAGGAAATTGATGTAAATGTAATGTCCTCTGAAGGCATGGAGACACAACTGTGTGTGTGTGTGTGTGTGTGTGTGTGTGTGTGTGTGTGTGCGTGTGTGCGTGCACGTGTGCGTGTGCGTGTGTGTGTGTGTGTACTGTATGTTGGTTTGTGCTTCTCATGAGCTTTCGGAACAAGCGACAATTGTGTATTAACATACTGATCTGTGATCAGTCAGAGGTTAAGCAGGCTCAATAGCTTAGATTCCACTGCAGGCCGAACCATGGACAACACATTATCCAGCCAAACACAGTGGTATTAGCCTGGCTTGCACTCTACAGCTGCACACGGACAGAGCTATATCTTCCTCAAACTATGCTTATCATGTCAGTGTGATTTATAGATTCCTGTCAGGAAGACCTGAGATGATGTATCGCTGGGTGTTGATATGTGGCCATTGTGTGGTCTTACCCACCCCCCCACTTTCTCAATACGTCTGCAGTACATTTTCCTCTCTTTCTGTCTTTGACAGTGAATTCATTCTGTCAGTGATTTGAAATGACAGCTGCATTTCCCACTGAGAGTGACTCTCTATGTGTTGTACATGTTACACATGACAGAATGAAATGTGCACTGTGCATATAAACAGGTAAATGTAGTCTTGGTATTGCCATGAGTGACGCCTGTAACCATGGTGATGTACAGACCAAAGATGGCACCTTCTGCAGCTTTAGAAAATGACTCTAACATGACCAACTTAAGAAAAATAAGAGATGAGAGTTGCCTTCTTGTGCAGTTTGCTGTACTGCAAATGTAAAGTGAATGCAGCAGTGACTTCTTAGTTCTTGTGTACTGTGACTTGGACGGATATCCAAGGTCTGAGTCAGAGTTACCATCAAAATGCAAACCTGACAACCTAATGGATGTGGCCTGGTCAACATTTTGCAGTGTGAGCAGAATCTGACTTGGCAGTGTTGAGATCTGCCAATCAGGATATCCTGTCTGAGTATTGAAATTGCAGTGAAGACTTAAACTGTGCCTCTGTCCCTCTCTGTGGTCACCGGTACTGTGTTTTAATGCATAGTCAAAGTATATAATTGTTTGCCACCGATGTGTGAGTCAGCACAGAGCTGATCTCTGTACTTGTAAGTCTCATCAGCACTTGTAACAAAGAAGAGGAAGTCAGATTGAGCATCATACCTTTAGCTTTGCTTGTTTTTCTGTTCTTTTTTATTTTGTTTGAAACGAATAAATAAATTATTAGCAAAATGCTAAAACACTATTTTCATATAGAGTATATTTGCAGTGTGTTGTGTCAGTCTCCAGACGTAGGTGCCCACTCCATAAAGCACATACCTTAATTCTGGTGTGAGAGCACAGCTCCCTTTGAAGGTGCATTTACAGTACTTTAACCTGCATCAATACAAAGCACTGTCATACATGCATTAAGCACACACTCACACGCATTAACACTTCCTGTAAAGAGATATATTTTTCAAAATGTAATTTTAAGCTCAAACCTTGAATTCGTCACTACATTCACACTGCGTCTTTGTCTCTCTGGATCAGTTGTGTGCATTTGTGTTTCTTTGCGTCTGTGTGTGTGATTTAAAGAATTTTATTCGCCTCACATTTTCCTCACCACGCAAGGGCAGGAAAGGGTCAGTGCGTACCGTTTTCAATCACACAGAAACACATCCACATCTACACCCACGAAATTGTGCAAAATGCAGACACCGATCCAAACGTGTGTCCTAACTCTCTACTCTGTCTCTCTACCTTATTCTGCATTGTCTGCATGGTGAGTGCTTCTTTGAATAATGGACTCACAGACACATAAAATCTGCGCAGGCCAGCAGACTCAGGATACAGTGATTGGAAACATGCATTAATAACAGTTGGATGTACTCTCATGCCCAAATCTTAACGTAAATGCCGTGCATATTATGTGGCATTAGCAGACTTAAATGTACTCTTTGTCATCATTAGGTGGATGATGCCACTAATGTCTCATTATTTGTCAGTCTCAATCATTAGACCTGTTGATATTCTGATGGGTAGAGATAGTTTTCCTCACAGCTAGGGAACAAATGGGTAAAGGGAAAAAAGTAGTAAGTAGTAGTAGTAAGTATTGTCTATTTTTAATCCTCTGAGGGAATCTCTTTTGAGGGAATATAACAGACATTGTATATTCACTATTTAATTCTAAAACCCATTAGAGTCCTTAATATTAATGGTGAATTGTCAAGCATTATTAAACTGAAATATGAATGAACTGAAGTCAGTGCACAAGCAGTGTGTACATGTGTGTCGGCGGGTGGTAAAAGTGTGTCAGGGGTTAATAGCATTGGAGCAGGTGGTGGGAGCATCTGGAGCAAAGCTGGGTGGGCTGAGGTGGGCCTGCATGTGGTATAGGGGAGAGAGAGTGAGAGAGTGAGAGAGTGTGTGTGTGTGTGTGTGTGTGTGTGTGTGTGTGTGTGTGTGTGTGTGTGTGTGTGTGTGTGGGTGGGTGGATGCAGCTTACACATTTTTTTAACATGTACACTATATGAAGCACAAACGAGCTTGTTCATGTGTGATGTGCCATTGTCCATTTTGATCATGTTTAATGTAGCAGGGATTTCAGTTCACAGCTGCTAAGAAAATTAGAGGTAAATGTTGAAAATAAATAAATTAATAAATAGATAAATAGAGACAGACAGAGGACGAATGGATTATCTCATATATATTATTTTTTGAGTGAATTTCACATTTATATTTCACATTTCTTGTGATGTGTGTTCACTACCATGTAAAAGGGAAGGGACATCACCGACTATGAATTTTGTTGGTTTTTACAATAAATATTGTAAATCCACACTTTAAGGGTTACAACAGCTGCTACGTACTGAAACAGTAGAGAAGGGAAAAGGCTTTTTTTCCCCATTGTAAAAAATGTCAAGGAGTTCCCGTTGTATTACTTATGACTCACTTCAGCCTATTTTTACCTTGTAAAATTTTTAGACTCCTTTGTTCAGTTGAAAAAAAGTATTTAGATAATAATGCAATTTAAAAAAAGTAAGCTTTTATTTCACCTGAAAATGTGTCCTCATGATCAAGAGGCTTCACTGGACAAAACTGCTAGGGCTTGCACAGTTCAGTAAGTGACCACTCTGCTAATATCAAAGGGCCAAATTCTTATAATGTATTTTATTTAAATACATTTATTCTAATTTAACCGTACAGTAATTTGTTCTAAACCATTACCATTTGTCAATTTTAGATTATTGGTAAATTAGCTGTGTTGACAATAGAATAATAAAAAAGCCCTGTTGCACAGTAAATGACAGTTTAATGAGTGAGCGCTTTATGGCTCTAAAAACAGACAGGCTGATAAACCATTGCTTTTTGCTGCTTTAATAACATTTGGTGTGGACACAGTAAATATTTTGAGGAATTTAGTGGGTTTAAGCCTCTAATCGCTCAGCTAGAAACTCACTAAAATGTAGTTACTACTTTTTAGAGGCTGCTTACATGCTCAAACACACAAATGCAGAAGAGAGTTTGATGCAAGGCATTTTAAAAATGTCTACAACAAGATGTGTACAAAACCAAACAGAAGATATTCAGGCTTATATACAATATATATGCTTACATACACACACACACACACACACACACACACACACACACACACACACACACACACACACACACACACCCATGTACGCTTGTGTGCACATCCCCACATCCACTGGTGGATATGACTAGTCGGTTCGCTGTAGGTCATTGTCATTTAATTGAATGATTCACTGCATACGTACTAATGAGCTTAAAGGGCCTAATGACAAATGAGTGGTCCACACACGCACACGTGTGCACAGACACGCACAATCAGACCCTTGTATTGCTGGTACCAGCTGTATTTGTGCCAATTAAATGCAGAACTAATGAGTCAGATCAGAGAGGTTAAGTTCAAAGACACTGACGACACGGTCTATTTAGTCATCTCTCTTTCACGTCTGCAGTCTCGTTCTCTTTCGTCACATGGCTTCTTTCATGTGTATTTCTCCTACCCCATTTTATATTTTGTTTCTTTGTTACTCCTTTTCCCTTTTTTGACTCTCTTCTATCTGAATGACTTTCCGATATCTTATTTCTCCCTCTCTCTATCCCTGTTTTTTTCTAACTCTCCTCCTCCTTCCACATCCTTACTCCCTGTTCTTCTGCTCTCTTTTTATGTATCCTTTTGCTTTTCTGTCTTTATCCTTACCTTTCCTTGTCTTGTCATTCCTTTGCTTCCTCATCTTTGCATTCATTTACTTGTGGTTTTATCCCCCTCCCTTGTTTTCCCCTGCCTCCATCACTTCCTTGCTCTGCCGCCCTTTCCTCTCTGTCCCGGATATTTTGCAGATCTCAGCAGAATGCTGTCGGCTCTTCGACCCATAATCCCCTTGTTTGGCGTCATGTTGCCGTTTTCATCATCATCCCAAATCGATGTTTAATTATCCCCCCCACCCCACTAACCCCTCAAGTTCCCTGCTCTTCCCCTCGTCATCCGTCTGTCCCACCACCTAGCCTTCAGATCCCCATGGATGGAGGGAGGAGTAATTAAAAAGACACACAACACACAGTGAGAGATAGAGAGGGTGAGGGACTGGGAGGGGGAGAAAAGTGGTAAATGAGAGGAGAAGAGGGCACAAAGGAAGGCGGGAGGCAGCGGGATAGAGGAGGAGGAGACTGCAGCAGGAGGGGGAGGACGAGGGGAAAAGGGAAGAGAAGATTAGGATGGTAAGTAGAGATAAGAGACGAGAGCTCTTGGATGGATTGCATCCCACAACACTCAATGAAATACGAGTAAACAAACTCTTTATTAGTGATTGAGTTTCCGCCATGTGCTTACACAAGCTTAATATTCAAGCTATGGTTTATCTGTGTTTTAAGCTGCCTAGGAGTCTTGAGCTCAGACTTCCAGCAGCCTTTGAGAGGCTATGAACTTTGTGAAGATGTCATGTAAAGTAGAACATCAAAATTGTGTTCATTATTGGCTGGGCTGCAACAGCAGGGCTAGCGCTGTAAACGCTAAAGTACACAACTAACTAAGTGACTGACTGACTGATATAGTTGAGTGATCAAGTTACACCATTGGTCAACCGAGTGTCACATGACTGAGTGATGAAGTCGCACCAAAGGTCAGTCGGCAGAGTGCTGGAGTTTCTCCATTGGCCATTAGTCTTTCAAAATGAATTGGGGGAGTTTACAGCCTGCATTTATCGCTAGATTTAGAGACTTTTTTTTTTTTTTTTCCATAGAGGAAAGTTGCCGCTGCTGCCCTGCGAGCAACAGGCTGTTGTTCAGTGAGTTGCAGAGAGGTTGAGAGATGTAGGCTGCGCATTGTGAGACAAAATGAGAAAGACATTCTGTCGATTTCTCTCTGAGGGATCATTTTATGTGTGTGGTGATTTTGTCAAACCATGCTGTGGTTACAAAAATCTGGATTTTAGCAGTTCAGAACAGCAGTTCTGAAATGGTTTGGAAGTGAGTGCTGGTTAACATTTAGTCTTAATGGACCACTTTTCAGTCACTATTTCAAACAAACAGAAAAAAAAAAACATATAAATGAGAACAGCTTTATGCAGGTAGGAGAGAAACAAACAGAGGAGACTACTACCACTAGGGAGAATGCAGATGCGGCACGATGTCAGTTGTTGACAGCAACAGTTTTCAACTATTTTCTCCCCCTTTAGCACATTGGCCATTCAGAACAGAGTCCAGCCACATACTGGGTTTTGAAATAGTCTTGTTTTTAACCATTAGGACTCCCCTCCACATCATTCCATTATTCTAGGGAAGTTTTCAGGCCATTTCAAATAATTATTCAGATAAACAGGAATGAATAACACAGGTTCACGCCCTCACTCATGCACAGAAAGTCATCGGTGTATTCTCAGTGCCAAGATTGGGGACGTGAGGTGAGGGCTGTTCAAGTGAGCAAAACTATGTTGACATTCAAAAACTCCAGCTGTTGGCTGACAAAGCGCACATTGTTGTTGTGATTAAGAAAACAGCTTGATGAAATATGTAATTCACACATTAAGTCTGTGTGCTCCCCACTTTGTCATGAGTTTCCTCCCACAGTTCTAACATGCACATGCAGTTCAGCTGAATTGAAAAAGCTAATTTGTTGAATTTAGCTAGATTAGTATATGAGGGTTTTATTTTTTCTGCATGGCCCTGTGATAGGACGAGCGTGTTTCCTTTCTTTTTTGCTTCATGCATGGAATGCTAGGCACCAGCAAGCCTTTAATGAGGAAAAGAAATGAATGGATAGAAATGAATGACAGAAAATAGATTTATAGACAAGCTCACTATATTCTCATAAGTACTTTTCCACTTAGATTAAGAAAAAAAAACAGCCTGAGCATATCAAGACAAGGATCAATAGTAAATAAGACAAGTCTAAGTAATTTCAATCAGGGAAACCCAATCCATTATATTGAATGTATTGCAGTCCAATTTAGTTTAGCAGTAAGCCAGGATGGGATTAACTAAATTACGTTTTTTTTGTCCTTGTCCTATTTTGTAAACGCTCTGCAACCGACTTTGGTTAATGCTCGTACATACAAAATGTACAGAAATGAAACTGCAGCGAGTTTCATTATCATTATTGAGCTACTTCTTTCCCTCTTGGGGTGTTGAGTTATTGAAATTACTTTTCACTCCCCTTCCTGCTGGAAGTCTTATCCTGTTATCCTTCAACCACTTAGCTGGGGCTGGGGGTGGGGCTAAGGTTAAGGGTTATTAGTGGTTATCTTTAGGATTAGGGACTGAATCGAGGGAATTAGTGGCAAATCAATCCAGTGTCATCTGAAACGGAGTAAGGAGATTCCACTACTTGCTACTGGTGTCAGTCTTTGTTCAAGCAACTAAATAAAAAAATAAAAAAAATAAAAAAATGGGGCTAAACATGGATTTAAGTACCACAAGAAAAAAATAGAATAATAAACAGCATTGCTTATATAAAAGCAAGGAAACCTCCATGCAGTACTGCTACACTTTAATGTGATCTATATGAACACAGCGGATAAAACAAATTCTAAACTGAAAATCAGTCCTTACATTTCTATATCCTTAATAAGACCAAAACAAAACCTGAAGACTGTACAGTCAGTCAGAAAGTGGGAGAACTTCCAGCCCAAACCACTGGCACCGCCCCACACACCAGACTGTCACTGAACATTTATGGCGTGAGGGAAAAAAAGAAATTACAGATCAGCTGTGAAAAGTGCATTTTTTGTAAGTTGCATATATGTTTAGATTAAGGAGGATCAAAAGTTGCAGGGACAAATATCTTCTAGCTTTCGCTTCTCTGCTGCAAAATAAAAACTCTTTAAACTTTATCGTAGAAAATAAAAATATATATCAGAAGTCACAACAAAATGAAAGCCGTTTTTAACCTTGTTTGTCAATTTCAATGCCTAAATAGTTACTCATTAATAAATTATGAAACAAAAAAATCATAAATTTCTTGTATTTTCTTTATTAAAATTCAATTTTAGTTTATTTTCTTCAAATCTGCCTATTTTTAGTTGCCATGTACGTAATCATTCCTACCTTGAACACCCCCACCCCGTCTAATAAAACTGCCTTTCTCCTGCTGAATTACTGAATAACAACTTCAACAAGTATTTCACTGTTTTAAGATGCATTAACCCCACTACACTTTGACTGTTTTTTTTCATGCATGTGCATGAATGATTGCTTGTGTTTGATATAGAACAAGCACATGACATATAACCCATAGGCTAATGAGAAAGATGTCTGTTTGCAGGTCATGTGAAACATGATTACAGTAGGTATTGATGTTGTGCTCTTCGGATGTGTTGGATATCATGGAAAGATCCATTCCTTTCTTGTTGCTATAGACTTGAAAGGCAACACTAAGTGCCTCTCCGTTTCTTTCTGTCTTTCCCCCTTTTTTTTCTCTGTCCCTGTCATTCTCTGATCGCTGCATTATTCATAATCTCGTCCTCTTACCCCTTTCTGCTGTGTCTTCTTTTGTTTCCTTCGGTATCTTATAATCCAAGATTCCCTCTATAAATAAGCAGACACATGCCTCCACACATACGTATACTGCGATCCAGTTTTATCTTGCATTGGGTCATACATTTCTATTTTTCAATCAGTGCACCCTGTTCCATCGATCTGCGGTATTGGCTGTTGGCAGCTATTGTCCGCATTCAGCCTTTCCTCCTCAAATTTTCTCTCTTCCTCTCCGTCTCTGTTTCTCTCTCATTCGCTCTCCATCCATCTCTTGTCTATTGCTTTTTAATCCATTTGACCCCATTAAGATTCTATTGTTGTATGGCTAAACCCCTTAGAGGTTAAGCTGCATTACATATGTATACTACAGAGTTTGATTTGGATAAATGCTGTGTGTTTTACCCCTGCAGTGTTAGAGCACAGTAGAATTAGCTGTGGGCAATAAATAGTCTGACCCAGAGATAGCAGAGACTTATTTTGGGATCTCACTGTGGACAAATCAGTTTATTTAAGACTTCATAATACTGCTTTATTTTATCTGACTAATTTCCATGTATTTTAAAGTGGATATGAATTTCAAAGGAAAACTGAATTTCCATGCAGATGAAGTTGGTTGCAAATCCATCCAGCAGGATAAACGCGCCATGTCGCAAAACTCAAATCATCTCAAACTGGTTTCTTGAACATGACAATGAGTTCACTGTACTCAAATGGCCTGCACAGTCACCAGATCTCAATCCAACAGAGCACCTTTGGGATGTGGTGGTACTGTAGAATGTGCGGCCGACGAATCTGCGGCAACTGCGTGATGCTATCATGTCAATATGAACCAAAACCTCTGAGGAATGTTCCCAGCACCTTGTTGAATCTATGCCATGAAGAATTAGGGCAGTTCTGAAGGCAAAAGGGGGTCCAACCCGGTACTAACAAGATGTACCTAATAAAGTGGCCGGTGAGTGTATATGTGACTGTAACAAACTAAGCCCCCTGTTTTCTCAAGTGTTTTATAATGGAATTGTCCTTTAAACAGTTTTAATCCAATCTATTTAGGCATGAGTGATTCTGATACGTGGTTAATGGCAGTAAAGTATGCGTGTTATTTTAAGCTGCTCGTTAAGAGAAGAATACACCTAGCGACCTTATTATGACTATTTTATCAGAATATCTACACATTTACAGTACAATATTATTCCAGAGCACTAGTCAGTTATTTATAACAATCTGCCTAAGAGTGCATGGTGATCAAGGTTGCCGTAGGCAATGAATTGTTTCTACCAACAGCAGCCTGTACGACGATTTATGAATACGTTGGAGGGAAAGCCGGTGTTGCTGAGGAGATTCTGCATTGTGTCCTCAATACAAACCTACACATTCATAGTTGGTCAACTGTGATCAGCTGCTCAGATTCTGATGATACTGGCTCATCCGTCAGTGTGTTAAAGTGCAACTGAAACAACTGCACTCAAGCCATTCTGTTGTGCTATTTCACGTTTCATCAACAACGCTTTCCGTTCACAAAATGTACTTTTTGTGATCCTCCCCACTGCTGTAAAGTTGAATCATGACCTTGTTAATTTGTGATCACTAAGATTTATTCTACCTTTCACAGACTTCGGTCATTACGTTCTAGATATAGTTTAATAGTCTTCCCATAAAACCAAGTCATTAAAACAGCTTAGCTACCTCACAGACATAAAGAACTGAAATATATTCTTCAACTTTGCGATGCATTTCAAAAGAGTTTTGTTAAATTTTTCCATTCCTGTAATGATGATAACGAACAATATAATCTAGCTGCTAATGTCAAATCTCCTGCTTGACATTTAGATGCAACTTTTGAGCTGTATTCCGATAAACATCATCTCTCTTCGATCCAAATAACATCTGGCAGGCAAATATAGCTTTCAGTGTAGTGTTCTTTGATCGTCCTTTGCATAAACATTTTTAAGCATTTGGCTGAAGCTCTTATGCGGAGTGACTTACAATAACTTCAAAGATGTGCATACATTCATTTTCATTTCACTTTTATTCATTAATTTTCATGTTATTGAGATGCAAGGCAGAAAGGGGGGAAATAGGGCAGAGGGAAGAAGCAAGAAGGAAGGAGGATGAGGAGCAAGATGCTGAAAACGTGGGAGGAGTTTCAGGTTATAGTTGAGGACAGATGAAAGAGAAGAGAGGAGAGGTGGGTAGGGAGAGGGAGGGAGAGAAGAATGACTGGGGGAAAACAAAAAGAAAACAGTGGAGGAGTGTGGAAGGGCAAGGAGCAAGATGAAAAGAGGAGGAGAGAGGGTGGGCAGATGGGTAAAGGGGATACAAAAGGTGGAAGGAGAATGGAAGATAAAAGAAAGATGAAATAAAAGTGGGAGGGAGGGGGGGAGGGAACGCTGCCTCATTAGGAGTAAGGACCATGGCTCAGTTCCACACACCACACCCGCTGTCAGAGGTCGTACTGAACGTGCTTAAACTGAACCGAGTCGCCACGATCCTGAACACACAACCATCATCTGTTATTTATTAGGACTGAGAGGAAGGTGGAACAAACACACACGCCAAGAGTTACACTGAAATTTGAAAGCGCTGCCGATAAGAAACGATCAAACGTGAAAGAATGACAGGTTGCTGAGTTTTCACCCCCCCCCCCCCCAGATGTATGTGTGGTGATGTATGACTGTCTAGGATTAGTGTCAGTAAAATGTATAATGAAACTAAAAAAAAAAAAAAAAAAACACGCTCTTGTTGAAAATGAATGAAGAACAAGTCTGAGTGTTTGTAAACAAAGGTGTTACAATGCACTTTGGGTGACCAGCGCTATCACAGAGCTGGCTTGCTGAGTTTGGAAAGATGCCCAGACGATGGGCTGTCTGGGGCTGTAACAACTTCTTTGTGCCTGAAATATGTTGGGCTTGTTTTGTGTTTCTTTGGAGATAACAGCATGAAAACACTCCATGCCAAGTCAGGGTCAGAGCGAGCTATCCCAGAGATGGATAAGTGACTGCGAGCCAGCTGAGCATAGATGAAAGTAAAGTACAGACAGATTATTATTTTCAAATTATTCAGTCTGATGGGAATGCATTGCTATTGGGGATAGCACCGTGATAAACACTTACGACTACCTACAACCTCCAAATTAAACAACAAAATGTATTGCTCGTCCCTCCATAAGAAAATAAAGAAGCTTTCTGATGTGCGGCCATATTGGCAGGACAGCATCATGTGTCTGTGCCTTCCATAACACAAAGAAGTGTGACAGTTTAATTAGGTAAAATGACTTAGTTACACTTAAGGAAAGATTGTGACTTTGGGTTAGTTTAGGGGATTATTGTCATGGTGACGATAATAAACACTATTATTGGCCAATAATGGAATGACCATTGTCCTAAAATGACTTTGTTGCTTTATAACAGTGTCACCTCACTTCCTCCTTTGCTCCTATTATCATTTCTAAAAAATACCCACTCAGGTGAGAACTTTCATCTGTTGTTGAGAACAACCTGTTGCACTTGTTCAAAAACTAGCAATAACACATTAGGATAAAATAAATGTAAAGTTTGCATGACGGGGTGGCACCTTAACTTTTACTTGTTTAACAGCAGAGTGTTTTTTTACCATATTATTGTATTTAGCAGCTGCTCATAAATAAAAAAGATCCTTATTATTTGTAGCTTCTGTGTTTAAAAGGTAGATCTTTCCGTGTTGGTCCTGAGAGGTGTGAGTGTTCAAAGATCAGACAGCCTTCGTGTAAGAGGCAAGCTGATTTTGATTGTGTTGTTTCAAAGCTAACCGTTTTTATTTCTCTTGTGTACTGAGCTAATGGCCTCACATAGGTACTGAGCAATCACCATTAACTGTAAAACATTGTCCCGTCACTGCTAATAGGCCAATGTCTCAGTACCAGTCTCTTTTAATTGGCCTATTTCAGTTTGTCATGCTCTGCCAAGGTGTGTGCTGCATATGCGTTTGTGTGTGTGAACTCACGCATGCTCATGTGTGGGATCTGTCACTTATCACTGAGGCTGGTAATAATTATTCCTCTCTCACTGCCCGTCATGCTCCAGCCCCATCTCGCTGTCTGTGTCTATTTGTTCTTCTTCATTCTTCCTTTGTCGCACACTCTCTCCTCTACTTTGCCTGTAATTCTCTCCACCACCTCCTCTCTCATCTCTTTCTCATGTCCCCGCCTCTTCGCTTTTACTCAGCAGGAAGCTACAGTAACAACCAGCTCTTAAATAATCACTACACACACACACACACACGCACGCACGCGCTCGCACTGTTATATGACCGAGACTCAACTCACACAGGCACTGTCAGAGAGGCACACATGGAAAGGTGTGAGTGCTTATTATGAGGTTCATAAACAAGGAGATGGAGAGAGCGAGGACAGAGAAGGGAGGTGGGAGTGGGCTCGATGGAGAAAGGCATTCAAATCTGCAGAAGGGAGTAATCACGACCTACTAACTCTTACTGCACTGCCTGTACTCATAATGTTCATGTCTAATGTGTGTGTGTGTGTACGTAAATTTCTATGTCAGTGTGTGCTGTACATACAGAACAGCGTGCGGCCAAATAATAGCTGATATACCTGACAGCCTGTGAGCGTTCATGCACGGGTGCCTGTTTATGTGAGTGTGCACATGATGAAGTATTTATTAATTACGTAAAGGCTGGTTTTCGTGTGTGTGTGTTTGTGGGTCTCTGGAGTCATCTGGGTGGATACATGTTGATTTAATAGTGTTACTGCGTTTGCTGACACTGCATTTGCATAAGCCAAGTAGATCATTTGCAAAGACATGCATGCGTGCGGGTGTAAACATGTAACCAAGCCCGCTGCTTTTCCTCTCTCTCTCTCTCTCTCTCTCTCTCTCTCTCTCTCTCTCTCTCTCTCTCTCTCTCTCTCTCTCTCTCTCTCTCTCTCTCTCTCTCTCTCTCTCTCTCTCTCTCTCTCTCTCTCTCTCTCTCTCTCTCTCTCTCTCTCTCTCTCTCTCTCTCTCTCTCTCTCTCTCTCTCTCTCTCTCTCTCTCTCTCTCTCTCTCTCATACTTACAGAAAGTTAATGCCATTGAATTTATTATGTTTTAATGCATGCATTGCAAATCAGGGCAAGAGTGGATAATCCATAAATGCTCAAATGAGAACTTCATATTTCCTCAGTATGGGGTTCTATTGCATTTTTATATACAGTAACAGCAAAGCAGCTAAATCACAGTCACTGTCAGTCCCTATGTCCCAAAAACTTCAAAAACTTGTGTGTGTGCTATAGCAGGCAACGGCTATACAACCTGCAGGATCATTGTGGCTTTAGGTTTAGACTAATCTTGAGTGAGAATATTTAGGTCCTTAGTTTATCACAATTTAGAACATGTGGTTGTCTAAACAGATTGTGGATTGTTTTTACTGAGTGGGCTTGACCTCATTGAGCACATGAGGGATAGTGCATTCAATTAAAAGTGTGAAAACAAAACATCAAAAGTTTTGAAGTTATGCAGTTTTCTTTTAGCACCAGCACTACATTAAAAGTGAAGGATTTGGCAGGCCTGGATCCTCTGCTCGACAGTCTTGAACTGAAAACATGTTTTTTTTTTTTTTTTTTTTTTCCTGAGCCCCTAAAACCTCCAGCGTGTATCAAGTACAACTTGTCATTGAACTCAAAGTCTATCCCAGCCCTTACAAGACTCTTAAGCCATTAACAAGCATCAGCCTCAGCCCCACTCTCTCCCCCTATGGCCCACTTAGATGGATGTAAAATTAGGCTTTAATCCGCCAGCCGAACTAAATACATGCTCCCCAGTGTCAACACCGCTCATTCCATAATATTTCATCTCTCTCTCTTTCTCTTCTACATTTGTTCCCTCTTTTTTCTCTCTTTGAAAGCTCACGAGTTCACTTCTTTTCTTTTTCTCATTCCGCCCCATCCTGTCTGTATTCCATCTATGATAAATGTGATAAATCTAGTGGATGGCCCCCACTGTCAACACTGCACTTAGAATGAATTTAATCTCCTCGCTTTCCGTCTCACTGCCTTTGTATCTGTCCCCCCCCCCCCTGTGGTTGATGGTCCATGGGCGGTTTGTGGATCAATAGCTTCGATAAATGGGAGGAAATCTGGCAGTGGCTCATGAAAATCTAACCTATTAAAGCTGGTTTAGGGGCTAACCGGTTAAGTGTCTGTGTCTGTCTTTGTGTGGGTGCGTGTATCTGTCAGAATTACTTAGAGACAGACAGGAAAAGACGCAGATAGACAGGCAGTATTGTTTGGTCGTTCAGCTGCGAGCTTGCCGGGGGAGATGCTGTATATATTCCCGGTGGATACCGACACCCCACGGTCTCTGTCCAGTAGCGCTGATTATTCGTTATTCAAATTACTGTTACAACTCTTGTTTATTTGCATTATTTAGCATTATTGTGTCACAGTTGAACATTTGTAGCAGGCATTCCTTCCACGCTAGCAGGCAAAATCATCAAATTATAGAAGATTGAGAGATGTGGTCCTAGCAATAACTTCACAAAAGAATACCTGCACCTTGCCACACTCTACCTTATTTGCATGCAACTCCCATCTTGTTGTTCAATCTTGTGCATTTCAAGGTCACAAAAATAGCAACATGCCGCACCACTGCTTGTGACAGTCTGTGAAGAAAGAGCCGGCAAAGTGAATTGGACATGCAGAGGGAGACAGAGAGACGGGCAGACAAAGGCAGACAGAGAAAAACACAGCCCATTGCTTCAATGTTAGTTCCAATTATGGCATTTCACGTGGTTGCAATGTATCTGTTATATCACATCACACAGTATCATTTCCATATCTTTTCGGGGTATACAGTTCTAAAGTTATGTCCTTTGGGAATCAGCCATATTGTGTTCAGCCCAATTCAAACACAATAAAAAAAAACAAAAAAACAGTGAAAGCAGTTCACTTCATTGCACTTAAGTGCATCTAAACAGCCACAGCAAGTTTTCATAGAACAGACAGCCAGCATCCCACGGTCATACGGATGAGAGTTTGCTCTCTCTCTGAAGTTTGATCTGAGGTGGAATTAGAGAGGACGATTCGAAACAAATATAATGAGCTCCTGGCCCAGTAGTTTATTACTTAGACCCAAAATAAAGTCATAAAATGGTCGGGGTTATAGATCCAGGCTTCTGGCCAAAAAGTACATATCTGGACATCAGCACTCTGCTTTTAGCAGATGCCTCTCCCTTTTAAAAATAGATTTTCTATTTTTATTCTTTTTACAAATTCGTAAAGTCTAGAACTTGTTGCACCGTATTCATGAATGCGTATGATATATTTGAAAAAAAAACACGAGTACAAAATGTATTATTGCATTTTAAACCCTGATGATGACTAAAAGCTCACGCCTGAGCAAAATGCGTAATCATCGCATAAAAATGTACAGTGACTGTTTTTGTATTGAAAAATACTCAAATCCAGCATCGGCTTCAATGTAACATAAATGGAAGTGATGACTCACTGGAAGGCCAAAGGGGAACACAGCAGGACAGCTTTTAAAGTCAGACTCTACATCAATCGCGATCAATCTGTGGTATTGAACAGAATGCAGAGTATATATATATATATATATATATATATATATACACACACATACACAGAAAGGCTCCTTGTTATGTAATTACAAAAAACTTTAACACTGACTTGTTTGTACAACAGGCTTGTTATGGACAAATAAAGGAGATTTTGATTCTGCATGGTTATCCCTTTCATCACAGGGACAGCATCTGATTTCAAGAGAGTGCTGCATCCTAGAATTAACTGAACAGTTTTCCTACTGTTGCATGAAAGCTTGTTTTCACAAAGCAATAATTTCAACAACTGATGAGATACTTAACTTAAGAGATAACCATTAAGCTCCAAACCTTCACAGATTATCTGTAGGTTGTAGTTTGTTCTTAAAATGAGCAAAGCAAAGCTAAGCCTTGTTCAAGAGAGAAAAAAAAACAACTATAGTTTGGATCATATCCTTATCTCCCTGTGCACTGTTGTGTGTATGTGTAAGATGTGTCTGTGCATATATTATTTAAAAAAAAATGGACCAAGTTTCCCTGTCTCTATTTAGCATTTAAAAGCACAAAAAAAAAAAAAAAAAAACATTTTGAAGAAAAGTGTTCTTGGTAGACTTGAATCAGACAGAAAACTCCCATCACACTGCTGTTTTCTTTGCACATAAAGGATTGTGTCTGTACTGAGCATGAAGAGGCAAATGACAGAAGTGTAAGACAGTGGCACAATAGATATGTGGAGATGCTTTTATGAGTATCTGCAGGCTCCATTAGCTCGATGTGACCATCTGACACACGACTTACTTACTGTTTAGAGGCGAGACCGATATGGTGTAAAAAGAAAAAAAGTGATAAAATTGAACTTCATATCAGGAGGGTTTGAACTAGGGGGTGGGGGTTAGTTTTTCTAACTTTGTTCTCTTCAAACTTTGCAGCGGCTCCTGATTCTATTGGGATTCTATTTAAATACCGCAGTGTTAAATTCAAACGGTGGAATAATGTATGTGTATTCTAGCTAAACTTTATTTTTATATGGATACAGAGAGGATTTTTTTTTTCTCTCTTTTACTACTAAACAAAAATAGGATCTTGTCAGGTTCATGGTCCCATTCAGCACTAACTCTTTGGCCTGCTGAACATTACATTTTGGAAATTAAATCATAATTCTTTCTCTCTGTTTGTGTGTGGTGCAAGCTGAACTGAATAACAGATGAGACAAGAGTAGAGGTTCTGCGCATAATTCAGCACAGGCGAAACGACAGGGACAGCAACAGATAAACTAGACTGTAAACTGTAATCCAGAGCATGACAGTACAGACTGCCGGCAGCTTACTTTGGTGTCCTTTCAGAGATGTATTATGTGCTTATGGAAATTGACAGCAACCAAGACACCTTTAACTTCCAGGTAAATGACTGTAAATGACTAACAACACTTACTAAAGATTAAACACTGCTCAGTGCACAATAAAAACTCCAACAAACAAGTGCACCCTTCACACACCCACCCAAACTCAGCTCATGTTCTGCTTCTTTTGTACATACATTATGTATATTTGCAGCTACAGTCACCTCATTGATTAAGTTTTTTTTTTTTCCTCCCATAAATACCCCTGGACTCCAGAACTGCCTCCAGGCTAAGCCATGAACACTCTGAAACCCTAACATCCCTGCCAGTGACTGTAAGTCTGGCGGTAATCAAGACTGATAGAAATATCTGTCGTTCCTGGAGCTTTCTTCAAAGCCAGTGTCAGAGAGCCATTTCTCCTACTAATGCTAATGTAGCCTATGAATCCACTGTATTGATACCAAAGCTGCTCTTTCAACTATGGACCGTGTGTGTGGCTTGGTGAGGACGGCTGAAGGAGGGATTAGGTTTCGACTGTGTTTGTGTGGGTCCAAATCCCTAACAGAGCTAGCTGACCTCGGGGCGGATGGAGAGAAATGAGTTCATCCTCAAGATAAATACACACAGACACTCTCTCTAACGTGCACAGATGCAAGTACACGGACACACACATGCACACGCGCACACACGCACACAGTTTGGTTGAATAATGGCCCAGTGAGTGGTGTGCCTATGGGGGAAGCTGTCAGTTTAATTGAATCCAGTATTCTCCATTCTCCCTGCCTGCTAATTGATTCTGTCAGGCTCTTCTGCTTGACAAAGAGACTGACATTTTCCCCTGCGTGGTTATGACTGTCACAGTGTGAGGAACTGTGTGTGTGTGTGTGTGTGTGTGTTGTGTGTGTGTGTGTGTGTTGTGTGTGTGTGTGTGTGTGTGCGTTTGCCCTTGCGCATTATTTACTTTGAGCTACAGGAGTCTGTGTGTGTGTCCATCGGTGTGTTTCAAGCATATTATTAATTCAGAAGGACAGGGCAGTCCACTTGGCCAAGTGTGTGAGAAACTCTGTGTGTGTGTGTGAGTGTGTGAGTGAGTGAGTGAGTGAGTGAGTGTATACCCATAGGTGACGAGATAGATGGCAGAGACCAATATACAGCATAAACGTCCACTTGCTGAACCAGACTAAGTAGATAGATGCTGTGTGTTTATTTTGTTGTTTTTTTTCCTGCAAGCTTCCTTTTTTTAAGTGATGTATGTTTTTTGTGAAATGCCCTTCTTACTAATCTTCCGGTATTAGGAAGCTGCATTTCAAACAACCAGTCTTCACAAATATATGAACACAGTGCGCTAGTATGAGATTATCACTCACTCAACATATGAGCACCTCACAAAATGTGATAAAATTACTTATAAGATAAAAAGTCAACAAAACAGCAGAATTTTTATGGCATAGCCATCTAGAAACACCGACACAATAGGAATGGCCAATTATCCCTGTTACACATCCACCAGGTATGATGAGGTAAGATGACAGCGGTTGCTACAGTTCCTAAGTTATGACTGATGCATTCAAGGAAAGGGTCAGAAGTTAAGTAGTTTGTAATTCAGGAAGATGTGGTGATCATTCATTGACTGCCAAAATTTCTCACAAGATTTTGGCAAATGAAAAGGTTTAATTGTAAACTAAGTAATAATGTAGATGTCTATATGTCTTAGTGAAAGTATTTCATGTATGATAGCTTGGAAATTTTTCTCCGTAGATTCCGCCTCAAAGACAACATGAATGGTCAATGAAAAAGTCACCTGACACAGTAACTTCAGTTCCTGTTCTAAATTTTTCTCTCCATGTCCATACCTTTGTCTGGCTGTCTATCATTATAGGGAAGACAAGATTTTGCCAAAGTATCAACAGCTCCTACATCATTTTTATTTCATTACATGTCAGCAGCTGATGTATTGCATTCACTTCAGTCTGGACACCTCAGGCCCTCTATGCTGCCCTTTCAAACAATATGAGATTGTCAGTGGAGAAACCACGCATACCTGTCTGCGCACGCACATACACAGACACAGACACAGACACACACAGACTAAACACAAGGTTTTGACCAGTATGCAACCTAGAAATGTCAGTTTGACAGTTGGTGCAAAGGGAGGGGGAGTTAAAGAATTGCTGAAAATGTTGAAAAACAAAAGTGTTTCTCTGTCTCACAGGAACACAAACTATGAATTTCATCGGTACTGCCATGTTCAGGAGTTTTCTTAACTTCAAGATCAACAGTCAAGATAATAACTTTAAAACAATCAGCTTCTCTTCGACCGTGGACCAGAATTATATCTCACTTGGGGAAGCCGACCTGTCCTGATACATCAAAGATAAAGTGAAGTCAAAATGAACAAAGCTTGAGAATGACGAATAAACAGATCCAACCTTTTCTTTTCTGATTTGGATACTGACACCAAAAACGCAGCACTGTTCCAGTATCAGTGCTGTATCGTTTCCAAAATACGGTGTAAACCTCACACTGTGGAACTCATTCTCATGTGTGCTGACATGGGGCCCGATATAACTGCGGCTCTTAGTTGGCAGCTTGACCTGTATGAATGTCACTGGTAGCGAAAACAGTGCATTTTTATAACAACGTTGACAAAGAAACTGTATTTAATGTGGACCGGTCCCATCATGGCTGACACCCACTCCACTTTAGGTCAACACTGGCACCGATAGCCTTTTGAATCCTGTTTCTGCTGTTTGACCTTTACTGTGCTTTTTTATAGTAATTGTTGTGTGGACGGCGCTATTTCAGGAAAGCTGACACTGGCTTAGCCCCAATCACTGATGTATGGAGCAGTGAAACATAAACTTTATAAAATATGCAACATACTGTATTTACTGTATGGTTTGTGTTTTCAATAAAGATACTTATACAGGGAAATAACAAGATGAGTCATTGTGCTTCATGCACTGCCACTTGAAGGTTAGTAACTGGCTTTCAAAGCAGGGCAAGGTGACTGTACAGGTCATAGTGCACATTAAAAATAACCAGCTAGGATGCTGGCTACCATTTATGTATAAATGGTAGGCCGCCAACTTGACAACCTCTCAAGCTTATTCAGGCAGGGCCACAGTGTCTGTCATGTGCCTTCCTGTCTATTTGTTTTTTTTCTCTTTGTGTCAGTCCATCTATCTTTCTATGTTTGACTGCGGATCTGCCCACCTGTCTCTTTATCTTCCCCTCAGTCCTTCCCCGCATCTGTTCTTCCATCCCTCCATTCATCATCTGATGAATGTGTCGACTGTGAATCCAGCCCTTCCACCGCAGCGCATACACACACAACGCAGAGTAGACATAACTAATCTCAGAATAATCTCTGCCCAGATTATCTCTTCCTGTTTGCCGGGGTGATGGAATGGGAGGCAGCGCAGAGGGAGAGAGGGTGAGAGGAGGAGAGGGAGATTAGAGTTACGGGGTCAATAACTTCTGCAGTTCGTTCAGACACGTCTTATGAAACAACAGCAGCTTCAAGAGTTTTAAGGGTATTTAACTTTGATCAAGACATCATGTTGTGCCGCGTCAGACTGACAGTTTTAGAAAGAGCAATACAGGGCATTATTAGAGAAAGTGCTATCATTTCTATGCTGCATTTACTGAGTCATTGTATTTAACAGCAGTGTGAGAACACTGGAACACAGTCTGTTTAGTCTATTTTAGATAATAAACACTGTTGAAAAGGAGTGTTATAAATATTAGATCAACAAGCTGCTTGGAGAGTAGATTAAAGCTGAGAGCTGTCCCACAGAGGTGGTTGGTGTTGTTAAGCCTGTACCTCAATGTTTTTACTGAGCACTTGGAATTGGAATCTTTTAATGTACATGCGATGTACCTGGTGATTTTAAATGCAAATTCTTTAATTGTCTAGTGTATTAATATCCATAACCAAAGTAGAATAAATAAGTAACATGTTCACAGAAATGAATAGATAATAAATAGGTAAAAGGCAAATGATCATTATTCATGAAGCTGAGACATTTATTTATAAAGTGTAAATTAATTCCAAAGTAATTACGTGTACTTTCCCCCTGTCACGATTTTCCTCCGGGCAGTGGCCTCATTTATTTTACCTTCAATATGCAAACCATGGGGATGCAATTAAAAAATGTATGGATCTTTTCAGATTTGTGATTGGCTGAGATAATTTTTCTACCAGTGTCAAATCAATATCAATTTGCATGTTGAGTGTAAATAATTTCGGTCTCACCTGATGAAAATTCTGTTTAACATGTGTAAATCATCCTAAATAGAAAAAAAAAATGTGCTGGAGGAAAAATAAATCCTCTGGAAATCCATATTTCTACATATTAATACCATATTTAAAACCATGTTTTTTTATTTTGTAATATATTCAAGTGAGTTGTTTTAGTCATTCATGTAGCCTATTGATTTATTTTCATATAAATCAAGTTATGTCTTCCACAGAAGAACATGCTGCATTGGTATTATGTCAATACAAAAGGTTCTGTTGGAAACAATAATGTCAATATCTTTAGCATCAGTCAAACAAATGGTAATGTGTGTTTTAAACACATACTACCACTGTAGTTGTCTTGCACTATTCTCTTAAAACATGCTCAGGGTCACCATGTTAAGTTTTTGTGTGATGTTACAACACAGGCTATTACGGAAGTACAGTATTAATATAAAAAATGACATGATTTCCTGTATTTATCCCACAAAGGTCACCCATTGTCCTCAAATGTGGGGGTAAGGTCACAGTATTAAGTCAAAGATCATTATTGTAGAGCACCAGCAGCAGAGATTACTCTGGCAGTCATCACTGGGGACATTATCTTCTATATTCAAACAAAAAGGGTTAGGGCATATTCCACTCTTTTCACTGTGCAGTACAGTCCTTAAATAAACACCGCTCCTATTTAATTTGCCCTTTTTTGGTTTGGGAGCAGCAGCACGGGTAGAGACCACTGCTAGATCTTGGTATTTACATTTATTCCTGCTGGGATGTCCTTTATTAAGACACATCCAGCCAGGCCTATAGCTGACCATGACCTCAGATCTCTGTATGGTGGGAAGACATGTGGAGAGGCAATTTTCCTACAGAGATCAATAAAATAGCTCACTGTTATCAGCTGTTAAAGAGCTACTGTATATTTTATTCTTAAAGAAGAGCGTAGGCAGACTGGACAATATATGTGCAACTACTGATTATATTGTAAGTCAGTGCAGTGAAAGTCAAAAGTCTGATGAGCAAAAGCACAAATAATGCAGTATGCATAGCAACATGAGTGAAAATCTGAATAAACTGAAAGCAGAGGTGCATTGAAAAACGAAATATCTGAAAACGTAATTATCTTTTTTTTTTATCAAATATATGAAAATCCAAATTCCTTCCTGAGATTAACACAGTAAATTACTTTTGTATTTTCTCATAAAGGACACTGTCTCTCCTCAACCACAGCGTTAAGCCATAGGGAAATCCTATATATCGGCATTAATACAACAGAGTACTTATCTCGTAGCAGGACGTCTGCTAACAAAGGGCCGTGGTTCACAGACTGCAATATATAAAGTGTTTAAGCTGAATGTTAAGTCCTGGCTTGTTGTTATAGACAATAACACTGGGGTATTAGCACTGATTAAATCTTATATTGGTCATCCTCTGCCCTTTAACTACGTGAGAATGAAGGTCATGCATCTCTTAACATTAAATCATACGTCTACCAGAGAGCCATATTGATTTTTTTTTTTTTATCGTTAAGGGCACAGTGTTAATAGCGAAGATTAGCTTTACTCAAGCAGAAACACACAGTAACAGGACCAGTGCGCACTGCAGTGGTATATTAGAGCACGTTGCAGGCAGCTATTGGAGATTTAATGTAACTTCAGGTGTAGAGCACCATTAAATCAACTGACCTACTTATAACAGCGCTCACAAGTGCCATTTGTCGAGCCCATCCCTGCGCCTGTGCTTCCACTGGGCATATGAAATGTAAGTCAGCCACAGCCACAAGAAAGACAGTTCCAGTGCACTCTTATGCAACTGCTTACCTTCCATTCCTCAATCACTTTGCATTGTACATCCCACTAACAACCAGCCCCCTAAGCTGTGCTCCAAACTGAGCAGTAAGATGTCATGTTTCAACCCCTGTCTGCCATGGAGGGATGTTATTTCCTTGCTGCATGCATAACATATTCAAGACGTACTGTACCTGTAGTCATATTCACTGAGTGAGGAGGGAATTATAAAACCACATGTCTGCTATTAACTGGTGATGAGATTCTCCATTCTGTCATTATAAAAACTCAAATGTGCTCACCCTCTCCCCGAGCTCTTGATCTTGTTGATCATTCTGCTATTTTAGGGCTCAAAGTGTTATTATTTATGCAGTGTGATCAGCAGTAAATTAAGGCCACTGTGACCTCTCAGGTGAAAATAGTGCAGAAAGACACCACATTTACATTCACATCGACAGCTTGAACACAATCCAGCTATTGTAGAACGACTGTTTATTGTATTAATAGTCAGACCAATAAAAGCCAATGCTTGTTTTACTGGAACATACGCATTTTAAAAATCTACGCTTCAAATGTTTACGCTAAACAAGGCATAATGCTTATTGTTGTGACACTGTTATTACAATGTTCTGCCAGACGTGTAGTTGTGACAGAGAAGTTACCTGGAAGAATCAACCAGAACCTATTAATTATTCAACCATTATACACAATGGAAAAAAAAAAAAAAAATCAGCTTTTCCTGGAAATACTTTGAGAACCAAGCAAGCTTGCTTATGATTTTAAATGTTGGTGTCAAGACAGATATTTTTGTTTTACTTCTATAAAGCATGTTTAATGTCTGACTTTGTGATACAACCGTTTTGTTTTTTTTCCTCTCCAATTTCACTCAGGTTTAGCGGCTGGGGAGCAGTGTTTCTGGCAGGGGAATTTGATATTATTAGATTTAATGTTCAGATAAAAAGAAATCCATCTGTGGTCAGTCAGTGTGTTATTGAAAGTTACAATGAAAACTATGTGCTCTGATTTTATCTGCAAGTTAGGGAAATACAGGCACATCAAATCAGGTAACAACATAAGGTCTTTCTAAAGCAGGAAGGCAGTAAATTATTTTACACCTTTCTCTTTTGTCCTCACTCCATGTTTGAGGTGCCGAATGCACAAGCACAGCAATGTACACATCTTTTTCAACAGCAGATGCTCCATTTGGGGGATCCCAGTGAGCTCTCCTGCCAGCTGGAACCCCCTCCAGCATGCCTCTCCAGCATGTCCTGGCCTTGCCCTCAGCCGTCCTTTCACTGAGTCATGGCCAATATACATTCAAAGGGATGCACATGAGGGGATGGCATCCATACCAGGTGCCCAACAACCTCAGCTGGCTCCTCTGAATGCAGGGGGGCGGGAGATTAACTCTGAAGCCCTGTGGACTGCCTGGCTCCTCACTGTGTCACAGATACCGAGCTTAGACAGTGTGTGAATAAACCTCATTTTTGGCTGCTTGAATCCATAATCGTATTCCTCCGGTCACTGCCCGAAGCTCTTGACCATATTTGAAGGTCAGAACAAAAACAGATTGATAAATAAAGATTTATGCTTTGTGGCTGAACTCTCTGCTGCCACGGTCCAACACAGCGTTGGAATTTATGCAGCCGCTTCATCTACCCAGCAGATCATTCTATGACCCTTTTGTGGAAGAGAACTGGAGGTATACCGTCTAAAATCTAGCTGCAAAACGCTCCGCTTCACAAAGGAAATCTGTTAAGCAAAGGGAGGACATCATTTGTGAACAGAAATGCCATCATAATGTCACAGAACTGGACACCCTCAGACTTCAGCTCGGTTTTGATTTCCTAGCCATGTCCGGCTCACACTGTGAAAGGCGGTATAAAGACCAAATGTCTCACCACAAAGTCAGCAACACCGCATACTCCCAACACACTCTTTTGGCAGCCAGCAAGATAAAAAAAAATCTGCACATTATAGTCTCCAAAGAGGTTCATGTACATTGTTAATCTGTGTGAGAAGTGAATATAATGTACTAAAAAATCCCAATTCTAACAGGTTTAAGAATGGCAAGAGGGAAGCAAATTAAGATGATTATCAGGATGTATTTTGTAGCCATCTTAACACAGTATGAAATCAAGTATGTAATCTTTTGTGTTGCTTCTCATGTGACGCCTAGTTGTATATGATAAAATGTCACTGAGGCTCATGTGTAGTGGACAAAGGATCTAAGCCTCTTAAAAAGAATCAGTAAACATAAGAGTTTGATCAAGAGTCATAATGGGGATTATCCTACTTTAAAGAGCACAACTACATCTGCACTATTATCCCAGATATGATGGGCCTGTGTGCATTAGGAATCATAAAGATTGCATTTATATAAAAAGATAAGCCCCCCTCCGGAAATAGCAGTTTCTGGAGGAACCATCAAATATTATGGTAAAAATTGAATTCATCTACTGTACGTGTTGGGTGAACTAGAGGCCTGCAGGATGCTCAGTTCTACATCAACACGATGTGTTAGAGGAGGCTGTTGGACTTTTCGAAGACAGACATTCCTTGTATTTTCACACATTTGTGTGAGGGAAAAGTTCTCTTTTGCACATTTAGCATCTGCCAACTCAAGAAACTTATGACTTGGTGCTATATTCCACAACACCACAATATTCACAGGGACCGTGTTTTATGGTGTTTCTGTGACCAGTGTGAAATCCACAACCTGAACTATATTTAAACAAGGACCATAACAGCCAGAGTTATGGGGCCAACATCTGTATTATCCACAGCTGTGACTGCTGAAAAAAATATTGCAACATACTGCAGTGAGGCCAGTATTACTGCTGCTGTGGAGGTTTAGAGGAAGTTAAACAGGCGGAAAGACTGGTTTTATGAGGTGTGTGTTTCAAATTTTCCTCATTTAAAAAAAGTCACAATTATGAAGTTGCAAATCTAATCTGTGCCCTATTTGGACAAAACTATTATCAGCTGACGGAACGGACTAATTAATTCCAGGTTGAAACTTTTTATGGATGTTTAAAGTTCACAGCTGAGATGAGATATGGGGAAACCTGGTGAGGGGATTCCCTTTGGGTTAGAGTGATCACAACAGGTGGATTACAGCATGTATAGGGCAGGGGCAGGAGAGTAAGAGACAAGGGAATAGATTGAGGACAAGAGGGAAATTAAGAATAGGGAAAAGTTAGTGAAAATGATTTTCTCCGCAGTGAGAGGAGTGCAGACACAGGATTCTTCACTCTGTCTCTTCCATACCCCATGAGCTGCCTCCAGGTATCTAGATTTTATGTTGAGGTTTTTCCACCATTATTTTATGTCTGCTGCCCTCTTATCGTTCTCGTTAGTGTGTGTGTGTGTGTGTGTGTGTGTGTGTGTGTGTGTGTGTGTGTGTGTGTGCGTATGTGCGTGTGTCACAGCTTTCTCTCTTTCACAATCACAGTGCTGAAGTCAGCAGAACACTCTGATCGGATCTTAACACTTTGCTCTTGAGACGTGTGATCGACAGTCTGGTTTTTGCTCGTCTTTCTAATGGGAAATCAGCCAGTCACAGAGATGTTAACTTGTTGTCACCGACTTTGGAGAAGTGAGTCATAGAAGTGAGTCATCTGTAAGTACAGATTTAATCTCACCATATCTTCAATACAGTAACAACTGTGCTGCAATTACATAAAAGCTAAACTTGGCGCATCTATGTCATGTCTGGACACAAAAATCTTTGCATCTACCAGGATTCCTTGAAATCGTTTTCAAAGCTCATGTTCCATAATGAAATCGTATAAGCTGTAATATATTTTATAATGATGAGAAATCCACACTGGACACAAAGTCATTTGCAAAAGCAGGATTCTGTTAATAATTATGTGTTATTTTCCGTCAACCGTGACTGAATCGATAATACTCCCTCTAAAAACATCAAGAAAATACCAAATTGATTCGCAAAGGGCATGTGGACTGCAAACCAAATAGGCAAGCCTCTTCAACTGTAAGGATCTATAATTTGGATCTTGTGTTCATCATTCTCTGCTCTTCATAATTGATCAGTTCTATATTGGCTCACACTCCATAGGTTCAGTCCAGGGAACAGCTGGAGTTCACACTCATCAATGCAGCCTCTTCAGTTATGGCTGCCATGTACTCTTTTGTTTGGTCCTTGCTGTCAATTTAATATAATTCCTTTTGAACTAAAGTAATGTATGAGCGTGGTTTTATCCAACATTACAGGCTGTAGTGTCTCTTTACACTTAAATAGTGACATTTGTGATATTAAGTTTTCACTTGAGGATAATTGGACACAACAGAAAAACAGCTCGCTCTCTGTTTGTACACGTCCTTGTGAAAGTTTTGTTCCCTTGTGAGAATTCCAGGCTGGAACATTCATGTACGAGATTGATGGCCTTGCAAAAACATGCTGAAGTATTAACTTGTTTTTTTGTCCATGTAGGACAGAAGGAGCCAAGCTGAACCAGTGGGAGGTAAAGGAGAATAGTTAAAAATCATGAAATAAAAAATTGAAGGGAGTACGTGAGGAAAGAGAAGGAGGTAGAGACTGAGGCAAAAAACAGATGAAGAGCAACAAAGCAGAAGAACATCAATGCTGCTGTTCGACACTTAAATTTTCACCCTCTTTTAATGAATCTATTCAGGTAATGGGGTTACAATGTACGAGCCACCCACTCACAACTGCTAGAGGCCTCTTGAGAGTGCTCCTCATTTAGAATGACCAGGCCACGTGTAGATAAATCTGCTTTAGCAGAAATCACTGCTGCAATTTTTGATATTTCAATTACCTCAGAAAGAAATATCAGCATCCATATGTCCAGGCAAGTGGCCAACGGGCTGCGAGCAAATTATTTGATGCTTCTGGAAAGCTCTGTTGTTGGAAATCTTTACAAATTCTCTAAAACTCAATTTTTGTGTCTCTTCTTTCAAAGGAAAGGAGGCTCAATTACACTGAACTAATAAAAGCACACCATTATAAACATGGCCGTCTCGCAAAGGAAGATTTGTTGTGTTCTACAAAGCCTTCTTTTCAGAACAGGTTCTTTAAAAACAGCACGACAACAATCATTTAGATTCCTATGTATTTACAGTCTCTTTTATTTCCCAGGCCACAATATAGAAAACAGTATGTTCCACCTATCAAGATAACAACCAACTTCAAGGCATTGTGCCTGAAAGATACAGGGTTTATATAAACGTATATTATGACAGTCGTCAAATCATGTTGATTTATATTTTTCAGCCAAATTAAGTAATAATACTAAGTATATCTGGTTGCCTTTTCAAAGGATATAATGGTTGTTCATGGTATATTCAGTTTCGCAACTGTGGAGCAATCAATCTTTCTGACTGGACTGGTGTTGGACTAAACTGCTGCTGATTGAAATGTTTTTCATCTTGTACGGTGGCAAGGAATGAGCTTTATCTACTTTTATAGCCATGGTGATATCTTCTAGCTAAAATTAAAGGAAGTGGAGTAAAAAATCTATTCATGTGCAATACATATATACACACACACACAGATATATATATACATACACACACACATATATATATATATATATATATATACACACACATATATATATATATATATATATATATCAAATTACACCCATCCCAAAAGTCACACAGCCAACCTGACAGGTTGACTCTTAGCTGATCACCTGCTTGTAGTGTCATAAGTAAATATTGGCCATGTATAAGGGGAATGGTTGGGTACTACACTACAAAACACAGTTGCTGTAGTGTGACGCCTGCTATGAAGATGAGATGCGCTGAGAATGATGACGAGAACACACAGCTCTCCTTCACCAGTGAAACAAAGGATGTCTGTCACTAACTTCTTGTAACTTCATCTATGCTTTCTTAATACAGTGACTAATTAAGTCCAATCAATAATTTATCATGTCAGGGTAAATTATTTTCCCAACTAGGGACTTGACATCATTATTGCTCTAGATAGAAATAGTACCTACATAAATTATTCCTAATTACCTTACTAAGCTATAAGTTGTGTAAGTCAATATTCAATTAACACTAAAAGCTTTCCACACACTGACATACAAAAGAAGAGGATATATCATGGTACATTTTACAGTAGTTTGGATGATTCTTGAGACATGAAATTCTAAGATTTAAGTATTTAAATTTCAGGAGAAAATGTGCAAAACAGTTTTGACAGATAGAAATTAACTAATGTAAGGGCAGCCGCTCTGGGCAGTCAGGGGATGTTTCACAAGCTAAATTAGAAATGTGTTCGGAAAAAATGTGAGTGAATGATAATTACAGTACACACCAAAAAAAAAAAAAAAAAACGTGTGACTGAGAAAACAAATGGTACAGCAATACATAACACTGTGACTTGTCTTATTATTATAACTTTCTATGCCTGTCAGTGCAGCTGCTATACTTAAAACCCGGGTTTATGCAGCTGGCTTCTAGATTTTTGTCACTGGTAGTAGGAAAAGTATCGGATGGTTTAACCACCAGTTACATCTATTACAATAATAGTGCCAATGATTTAAGTGCGAATGCTCTCACATTGTTGTCTCATAACTCTGAATTCGGATCTGTTTGAACATCGGGGTGAGAGAGAAAATGAAAAGAAATTTTACAGACAGAGAGGCAGAGAAATTGGAGATGATGGGAGAAATTAAGCAGGAGAGCGGGCGGAGAGAGATGGAAAGACATCAAGACAGGGGAGGCTTACAAAGGGGAGAACAGAGAATGAAGAGGATCTATGGAGGGAGGAAAATTATACGCAGGATGCAGAGAGTGAGAGAGGGACTATGATAAAGAAAGAAAGGGGCTGTGTCAAAACACTGCTGGACGGAAAATCTAAGATCCAGCGCCTCAGTGGAATCTTAAAAATACTGACTCAGGTCCCCAGGGGGAATATGAAGAGGGACAGCGCACCTCCTAAGAGGGGGCAAGAGGACAGGGCCCTCAGCTCACGAAGTCCCAAAGGGAAGGTCCACAAAGAATGATCAATTATGTGGCACTTATTTTCATAATTAAAACTTGTATCATCAAATTTTGTCTCCAGGGTCCGACTTAATGGCTACTCTGTTCTGCAGAAAAAAAATGACAAGCTCGGAAATTGATTTTATTTCTAGTTTATCAAATATTCATGCAGCGCTGTAACCCATGAAACATGTAATTTTTCCCTAGGAAATATATATCACTGATCCTACGTTTAGTATCTGAGGTATCTGTGGCCCACGATCTTAGATCAGTTTAGTTGGTTTGGCCTCTTGGTGGATTCACTAGGTTCAGTAAAGAGATTATTGGAAGCAGACTATAAAGAGCAGTAAGACGTGCAGCCCACACAAAAAACACACAACCACTGACTTAAGAAAACAATAGGAAGAAAGTCTTCCAATTCACAACTTAAACATACAGTTAAAATGAATTAGACCACAACCAAAGCAATAAGGTGATATTAGCTAAAACCAAATACAAAAGCTTAAATGTATGTTTCAGATGCTAGTCCTTCTTCCTCCTTTAAGGTTTGTCCTTTTACGTTACTCAAAGTTATAGGTTCATTCTTTGATGCAAATCTTGTGAGCTGGAGAAAAAAAGACGATGACCAGCAGTTCACATGTCTCTGGCAGAAATATCTATTGCAAGCTGACGCGCCGCAGAGAAAATGATGAGCAGTACAAAGACAGCAAGTGACCTAAAGTAGTGCCACACCAATTTTCTGAAGATATCTTGTCTGGCAGTCTGACAGGGTGTATATATTTCTAGGTATCACATGGTTTCATCACTTTTCCTACCTTACCCCAAACCAGGCAAAACTATGTTCTAGAAGTTCTATAAGTGTGAGGATTCTATTGGAAGCTAAAATCTGACCACTGTCACATGGTCTAACCTAATTAATATTACATGCCTCTTGCACTTTCCCTTACTCAGCTCATTCTTGAGTAGAACTGTGTTCCAGCAGTATATTCCAAGTTTATAGTTTCCCTGCAATGGCACAACATCCACATATCAGCGTCTAGATAAGATGAAGCCGTGATAATGATCTGGTTGGCAGATGAAATAAAGAAGTTCACTGTTGTCAACAGAGAGAACTGTCTCTCAAAAAGAAAAAAGAAAGATTGTGGAAAAAACACCAAGCGAGACACCTAAAGAGCTTCAGGCTGTAATGATGTGGTGGTCCATAAGTCACGGATAAAACCAAGTAGGACTACAACATGGAGGCCAAAATGATAAGAAAAGCCTTTACCTACAGTAAAACATGGTGGAGGTTCTATCATGCTGTGGAGACGCTTTGCTGCCTCTGTTACAGTTCTCAAAAGAATGATGAAATCAAAAGACCACCGACGCATTCTGGACCAAAGTGTGTTACCCAGTTTCAAAAAACTGGGTTTGAGAGAAAGGGCTCGGGTCTTTCAGCAGGACAGCGACCAAAAGTTCACATGCAGCAGCACAGAAGAAAAGGAAAAGTTGGGACTGTTTTGAATTGCCCAGCAATGAGTCCTGACCGCAGAAGAGTTTGAATGCATAGCAGTGCAAGAGGCAGGAACTACCAGCAGAAAGAAACAAGAAGCTTCTAGGCAACAAGAAACATTTAGAAGCTGTGATTTTAGTTTCTGCAACCAAATATCACTGAAGGGTGGCAAATAAATATGGCTATGGTACATTTTGTGTTTGTATATCACTATTATGCAAGGTTTTTTTTGTTTTCTTTTGGTGGGGGGGGGGGGTTGTTCATTAAATTTGGACATTTTATCACAATAATCTGGTTAAATTAGGTTAGATTACATTATTTGTACCCGTAGGTAAATTTAGTTTGCGGTTATACAACATAGGTTCATCTGCATTTATTTCTGAAGATATTGTGAATTATGCAACTCGCGATTCAGGGGTGCCAATAATTTTGACGGAGTTTCTCCCATTGATAACTTGTCTCTCAACTGCTACTTTGCGACTTAGTAGTTTCCTCCCTCTGGCGATCCTGCCAGATTCCGTCAGTTTCAATTCCAACTCTTGGAAAATCTTACACTACAATTTATTTCATTCTTCTCCAGACCTAACTGAGCTTTTGTCACACACCCGACTGAGCTCCTGGGGGGGGGGGGCTTGCCTGTGCGCAGCTGCTCAAACAGCGCCTCCCACTAGCCTGCAGGTGATGCATACAAGGAACATCTATAAATTGTGGCTTCAGAAAAGAACCTGGATTACGTTCACTTTTTGGAAAATGAATTACTTCAATAAATAACGTCACTTTTTGGCAGATGTGCATGCATGTATGGTTTGAGAAATCACGTTTTTTACGATTTGAATTTCAATGTCGGTTGGCCATTCATCAATCCATCCATGAATGCTCAGTTCAATGACACATTCTGTGTCATTTTTTGCAGTGTGTTTAGCAGGACAGACAGAGTGTGTGTGCTGCGGGGACTTTGCTGTCAACCCTTTGCCCTCCTCTGTTCCTGCCTGCATCGGAGGAATAATTGGCACATTAAATTATTTAAAAACAGCCAGGGCACATTATCATAAATATTCACTTGACGTTCTGCTTAGATCAACAGTCAGAACCCAGGGCTCCGGATGTGACTTCATGACGTGTGTGTGTGTGTGTGTGTGTGGACGTGAAGTATGCATTCTGAGTGCCCTAGGGCTGATTGATGGACAGTATTTACAAACAAACCGTCCTCCCGTCAGTCAACATAACTGAATTCGGACAGCATGAAAATGTCAGGCTCATGCACAGACACCGATGTGCATGTGAGTATACATATCCAAGCTAAACCTGGAAATGTCAGCCACACTCAAGAGTGGGCATACTCACTTATGAACACGCAGAAACGGGACTCAGCAGTGCAGAGCCCCTTGTCAGTCTGCTGTTGTAACGAGTGCGTCTAACGAACCTGTCACTGTTCTTGTCTGAGAAAAGACGATTGCAGCGAGGAAGCTTCTATTGGGTTATTTTATTCAAATTAACTCATTTAGGGGGGTGGAGGTACCACCTTCACTCTTCAGGGAGGAGACCTGACCAGAACCTGTGACATCTTAATTCAGTGGATTTCTACTAGTGGATCTATACATGACTAACTACTCAGACAGGGTAAATGCAATGTCTGATAATCAGCAAGAGGAAAACTGAAGCAAATGAATCAATAGCTGATAAAATAAAACATGGAACGAATTGGGCAATGGTGGGAGAGAATGTGATTAGGTGATTTACTATGTAGCTAAACAACCAATTGTTGCCTAGGTGTCTATGAAAGAAATGTGATGATTAATGTATGATTTTATCTTGATATCAACCCAGTCATGAGCAGGAGAGTGAGTCTCGCCCGCTGTGAGTTGCGCCGTGGCTGGGGATTTTCCTGGTCGGAACCCGCAGTAGTTGGTGTTTGGTACTTCTTCACGATGGATCGAGTCGGTTCCCCTGGAGACGATGTGTAGTTAGTGGGCAACTGGCTCCACCAGTTCTCTCAGCTGTTCGGCGCTTGGCAGGCTGCCAGCAGGCTGTCTCAATTGGCACTGCTGTTGATTTCTCAGTAGGCGGTCGGGGGCAGATTGTGTCGTCTGCCTGCTCTCTTGCGGGTTGATGTGGAATAAAGTGCTAATTACGGTACTTAACTTTTGCTCAATAACTTTAGAGAGGATTGGTATTGGCTAGATGACCCGAAAATATTAATACAAAACAGTGATAATGACTAAAGAGTTGCATATTCTGAGGCACGTCTGCTCTTCAGATTCAGTTGGCATTGACTTGGCTTGTAAACTAAATGATAGTGTGTGTAGACAAAGTATAGTTACTTGTAGATCAAGTGGAAAAACAATGAACATAAGACACATGGACAAAATCAACAGAGGGGCAACACAGAAAGGAAAATAAGTGCCAAACTGCGAAATGGTAAAAAGCCACAAAGCAATGTGTAAAGTGATCCCAGCAGTTATATTTCTGTGGGGGCTGGTGCACGTATTTCAACTAGAGAAGCGAGGGATTTTCTATAGAAATTTTGCTTTGTTTAATCTGTTGTTTACTCACACAAATCACACTGCAGCCTTCCACCACGACCCATTACAACGTTCAATAAAACAACATAAAACCTAATGGTGAGATTCATGACAGGAAGGTACAATACAAATGTGGATTTCATATTAGTACACCATTCAAAGACCTCAATATAATACAAGTGGCTAATTGACCAAACAACATAAGAAGTGATTACTAACACTAATAGATAAATGTGGCTCACACAGCAGTGCTTTGATTGTAATAATAATGAAGACGCCACCGTGAATGTTTAATGCCTGTTACCTTGTATGTACGGAGGAAGCCGGCAGTCTGGCCACATTGTAGATACTGACTTAAACCTTGTATTTTACAAATGGGCCATTCTTTATAATAGAAATCTGTGAATTTACATAAGTGACATAATAACATTATATAAATTACGGAATAGTTGGACAATAATAATTAAAGTAACAGTCAAATACCAATGTGTAGAAAGTCCTATTGTTGAAAAAATAGAGCCTTTAGTTATTTGCTCACATTTTGCCTTGTGTCCGTTTAAATGATCCTCTGGGGCTGACAATTTGACCCATCAGCTGATCATACATCTCTATCACGTGCTAATAGCTGGTCTATTTCTTTCAAAGAAGAATCCTTTGTCTCTGGTTCCTATCCAGTTGATAGTTTGATGGTGCAAATCTAGGAGAGCGTCATTTTTCATCTCCCATGAACTCTACGCGTCCTTACTAAGAAATCTTTTATAGTTTGTGGGTGATGCCAGGGCAGGGATTTCTGCAACACTATAATGACATGCTAACAAAGTAGAGCTGCTGATAACAGCTCTATTAGCAACTATTAATGCCATTTGTGACCAGAGGCACCGAGGCCTTCGTCAGCCTCTGTCTGACTACACCTCAGCTGCGAAGACACAATGGCAGCTCTTGTGCCATTGTGCATTGAATACCAAATGCAGTGTGTGTGTGTGTGTGTGTGTGTGTGTGTGTACAATGTCATTGTATTCCTACGATAGTGTGAACAACTGGGCTGAACTGCAATTATTATTCCTTTTGCTTAAATAAATCTGATAAATAACATCTGACAACGGTGAGACAGTGACACCACCAGCTTTGTTTTTTTTTTTTTTTTTAACACAAACAGAATTTTTTTGGACATCTTATCTGCCTGCATTCTTGGATGCAGCAGACTGTAGAATAATATTAAAGAAAATATTAAAAAATGTATAAAATTCTGAAGGAACATTTTGAAGCTGGATATCAATATTATTATTGGGTTTAGTGCTCACCTACATCTCTACTGATGTTACTGAAAAAACTAAATTCGAAAAGGGATTTATGGGTTTTATTGTTTTTTTTTTTTATTGTTTTTGTTTGTTTTTTTCAGCCTGCATGTTAAAGCACATCTGCATTTCCTTCAACAATCAGATGTAGAGGTTGTCTTGTTTCCAAAATCCGCTCAACACTTTAGTTAATGCTGTGGCAATTTTGAGCTGCGAATCTGTACATAAAGACCAAAGAGACACTAGTCTGTTTTGCATATGAGCCTGAGACACACACACAGTACACAAACCCTCACATTTGATCTATCTATACATTGAGTTTTGGTTCCCGTGGGAGAAAAACCGTGGTTTGACTGGTCTAAAGTTGTAGAAAGAAGTGCGTAAATTCTCTGTGGGATTTTCCAATGCAGGTATAAAGCAGTTGGATATTGAACTGCGCCGTTACACACAGGTGAGGAATAACCTGGGGAAATGACAGCAATCTACGGTAATTACTAGTCTTCGATTGCCGTGGCGTTGAAAGCAGTTAGAGATGAAAAGCCAAGAAAGGAAAGCTGATCAAGGGGAGGGGGGGTGACATGTCAATATTAATTCTCTGACAACGTAGTCATAAATGAGAAAATAGGCCCAATGGTTGTAAAAAAAAAGGCAATGACAGGAGAATGAAGGCTCTGAACACTTTTCTCTGAACCAGATCACACCTAAAAAAAGATATGCAGAGATGGCAAGCATTACCATACCTATTCAGTATTCAGGATGATACATGTGCTGTGACAGATTGCTTTCTGTCACAGCACAGGGAGAAGATGTCTTGCTCCCAAGTTCCCCCTGGTCACTGATTTTTCATCGGTCTCTCGGTGGAGGTTATAAATAGCCTGTTGAGACGGGGTGCAGTTTGTTTTAATAGGCATTATTAGCACCAGGGGCAAAAGATTAAACTGTACATGGAGAAAGGACAACTTTGTAAAAGCGAGCAATATTTAATGAATTGTCAGTCCATGGGAGTCATTGTGTTGATAGTTAACATGGGAAATACAAGAGGGAGCTGAAGAGTAATGCACAAACCTGGCCAGGATTGCAAGTATTACAATTTGGAAAGACCTCTCAAAATGTGCTTAATTGTTGCATGATGAAAATGTCTGTAATGTTATTCATTTTAGACAAGATCAGCAAAAATGTGCAAGTGATGTGCTTAGTAAGGCAGGGTCAATGTAAACACCATATCACAGTAAGGGCGTTCTGTAGAGCTTCTGACCACTAGTGGCACTATGAGGCGGTGGAATCAGTGGGTTCCTGTTTTATTTGTATCTGGTGCCTATTTGCACATGAGCACATAAACAACTTCCAACCAAAGGTCCTATGGTTTTCTACTAATGGACTTTTGGATTGTGATGTAGTACTACACAAGTGACAGTGGGGAAGAATCTGACTAAGGTAGCAGAAAAAAGGTGAACAGTGTCACAAACAATACAAACGTTACAAATGACTGTTCAAGCTCAAGCACAGTCACAGGGACATTTATGACTGGCATACAGTACTTTTAATCCAATTAATCGAAACAGCTGTTATTACATTCATACACAGTTACTGTGGAACAGGTTTTGTACATCTCAAGTGGACCATACTATCTTAAATTGTTATTCTGTTGCACTGTTGCAATATCCACAACAGCTTTATATTGACTTCCTTCAGCTGTCCTATAGGCAATGAGACATTTTTTCCCATCTGCAGCCTCCACTCACCAAAAGAGTGTAATGTACCATGGGTAAAGTTCCACAACTAAGAGTTCACAAAAACTGCATAAGAGAAATAATGCAATACTTTATGAAACATTCATTGCACAGGAGTAAACTGGACTTTAAAATTGCAGCTAGCCACATTGGATTGGGCAAAGTGGGAAAATGCCGAACACACACAGCTGTTACGTTTCTCATCGGCTTCCTGTATTTCAATCGTACTGCACATCTTATATTTTGCGCATTACTGTAATTCCAGTGTTCCAATCGTTTACACTTTGCACTGCAACAGTAAGATGCATATCTGAGCACTGTGCAACACACAATCTCACGACTTGGTGTTAATGCTCTCACCACATAAACAATCGCTCGTACCAAAGCGAAGCTTCCAGTCATCATGTGTTGACAGCCTTAGTCATGTTCAAGAAATAAATAAATGAATTGAAAAGAAAAGGGGATTATTTTGAGGAGTTGTCAGCTTGTGCAATCATTTAAACACATTAATCAGACTATTGTCATGCTTGCAGTATTTTGGTACATGTGTACACAGATCACATGGCTGTGCTAATCTGTTCAATTCAAGCAGTGAGATAGTTTACCTTTTTGAGCATTTGAATGAGTCTCGCAGTCTTTTAGCTGTGTGTGGGCACACGTTCATGTCTATGTGTGTTTACATGTGTGTATGCGTGCCTGTGGGTGTGAGGACAAACTGAGGAGTGACAAAACATAACTGACTGTTGATCTGTTTGCAGTGTGTGTGTGTTTGTGTGTGCCTGCATATGTGAATAGTGAAGGAAAGAAATCCATTAAGCTGTTTAACTCTGTGTGTGTGTGTGTGTGTGTGTGTGTGTGTCCGTGGTTGAACCCATTAACTGAATAAACCATCCAGTATGATTGCGGTGTCAAATGGGCTTGCTGAAGCATTTCTGCTTGGCCCAGCAGTCCTTGTCCTTCTTAAAGTCATCACACACTTGCACAACACCCAAAACTCCCAGCCACACTTAATTATTGATTGCTTGAAAATGTCGCATCAATCCTCGCACATCTGTATAACTGCGGCTGTACAAAACACAAACAGATGCTGGCCAATGAGCAAATCATATGCCATATGCTGATTTCATTAGATATAATAGAAGTTGCTGCAATCGCTTTTGTGCATCTGGCAACTGTTCAGTGTGGCGAATAAGAAAGCTGCCATTCAAGTGGAAGGCCCGGGTTCAGTCTCCTGTGTCAGCAACAGTCCCTGACTAAGACATTAAGTCTTCAACATTGCAACAAGGTTGTTCCGTAAATGACACTTTTTGAGGTCATTCTGGGAGGAACATGAAAAAAAAAAATATCTGGAAAAACAGAAAAAATTACCTGTACACAAATGCAGGAGATGTCATTAAAGCAGTAAATATTAAACTCTGTTCAGAACAATTAGAGAATCCTCTACTCAACAAATGTACCCTACTTGTTCAAGTTTAGCAAGGCAGATGGTGGTGATGTTTTTTATCTCTCAATATAACCCCCCCCCACCACCACCACCACCCCCACCCCACCCCATCCCCCACCCACCCACCCACACCCGAGAAAAGAGTTTCCTCCACCTCATCCCACCCAATCACTTCTTGGTTCATGTGCAGCTACCTTTTAGCAAAGCCTCAGGGCAGCTGAAGTTTCCCGGCTTGAATCTGATTAAGAACTGAGCACCTGTAAGGGGTGCACCAGGGAGGTTTCAGGCTGATTTCCACCATATTTGCCTTTTTCTTGACAATCATAGGGTTGGAGGGTGATGCTGATGGTTGGCAAAGATTATCTGGTTTGTGTGAAGCAGTACACAGATTCTGTCTCACCCAATCTGTTTAGATAAGATGGATCTGAGCTGCTTCGGTGATAACATAATTGATATTTATGACCTGACATCTGCACTGGTCCTAATCAGGTCCAGTGGTGTGTGCGGGGGGGGTGTTACAGATTCATGCCAACAGTAGAGACTCAAAGCCAAGGTGAGGAGATGAGATGCATGTCTGGTAATGAGGACAGGGCTCAGTGCAGCTTAGTCATTATGAAATGACATAAAAGAACAACAAACTCATTTAAACAAAAGAAAATGACAGCAAATCACAACAAATTGGAAAATGTCAAGGACTGGCTAATTATATCATGGATTACACGCTAGAGCTCCTTCTTTACTTTCTGCCGGTTATTAGATATTTGCACATTAATCCCTCATTCTACTCTGTGTGACGGATTCTCACTTTTTTGAGGTGGGAAGTGAAACCTTCACAGTAGTTCAGTTAGGTAAGTTTTACCTTAATTTGCCAATGTTTGCATCCGCACTTACATAGAAGGTTATATATGTCACTTCGTTACTAAAAACAACTGTATGCACATTGTGAAAAGTGAGGCAAAGTTAGCAATGGAAGCCCCATAGTCACAAATATTGTAACTGGTGCCCTCTGTCTCCATGGCAATTTAATTATTATCAGTCACGACTTTTACTTTTATGTAATGTGCTTTGAGTCAGAATGTTTAGCTCCTAAGGACACTATTACACACCTCACTTTGCGTTTCAGCTCATGTTTTCATTAAACAGCAAAAAATAAATAAAAAATACGGTGCAAGTATAAGCAAAGGTGACTTGTTAAAATGGGAAGCAGTGTGTCTGACTGCAGATATTGGATTAGAAGCCCACATGTGCTTTGTGGATTTCACTGAAGGACACTGCCAGCACTGGACTCCTACTGATTTCCCTGAAGTTTCTCTCCCTAATAAACTATGATTTAGTTTGTCTCACTGCAAAGATGAGAGAGGAGACAAACAGCCATGGTATTATTTTGCTCAGACACATTTAGGAAACCTCCCAGCCGGTAGTTTTTTGGAGTTTAATAAGGTGGATGGAGGTGGTGTTTTCTATGACTTCTATGACTTTTTTTTTTTTCTCTCACAGTCAGTACACCCTTTTGAAATTGCTTACAGGAACCAACCCAGCCCCGCTCTGCTCTCAAATCTTTCTGTTACCCTTCGGCAAGACATTACGGCTGTTAAAGTTTCCTGTTTAAATTCCTATTAAGATGTCAGTCCAGGGATCCACTCACACCAGACTTCACAACCACACAAGGTCACACACACACATACATATATACACACCCACAAAGACACATAGAGCTATCTGCCAAGAAATTCTTCCTGGTGGAGGTTCAATGCCATCTATGAGCTTGGCACTGAGACTGGGCCAGCCGATACCCTGCTGCCCACTGGCTCTCACAATCACACACACACACACACACACACACACACACACACACACACACACACACACACACACACACACACACACACACACACACACACACACACACACACACACACACACACACACACACACACACACACACACACAACACACACACACACACACACACACACACACACACACACACACACACACACACACACACACACACACACACACACACACACACACACACACACACACACACACACACACACACACACACACACACACACACACACACCACACACACACACACACACACACACACACACACAGCTCCCATCAGCTCTGTTTCACTCCGACTATGATGCTAGGGCTGTCTGTCTTCATGCAGAGGTGGAAATACATTTATGAGGCAGGGATGGGCAGAGCAGAAAAACTTACAGTACATTGGGGAAAATGTGAATGAAGCAGCGGGGAAATACGATTTAGATAAAATGTAGCAATGACATATGGATGTTTGACAATTCCACTAGTTTTATGGAACACCCCTAGAGAAAGCAGTGTGACAAGGAAGGGAGAAAGCAAAACCGAGGTAAGCACAGAAAAAGCATCGTTCCTGTTTACCAGGGTGATTGTTTTCCCCCTGAATTTCCCCCAGGAAAGTATACTAGCAAGGAGAAACTAGAGCTCCAGTATTTACCTTGGGAAAGACCGAGATTGTAGATGACAATGGGAAGAATCAGGAATGTGTTTAATCAGAGAATGAAGATTTCTGCACCTGTGGGGGCTGGATGTGTGTGAGTGTTTGTCAGATCACAGGCTTATGAATTCCAGCTCTTTGGGGAAATAAGGACGATGAGGTGGCTGTTGTGCCACAGGCACTACCGCATGGAAATATATAATGATAGTGCATGTGTCACCGCTACAGCTTTCCTGTAATAGCACACAACAGAATACAAGGGCGCAGAACACACAGATGGGATGATAAGGCGTTTTGGGAAAGGATTTTTCCCCATCGCTTGTTAGACTGGTACAGTGTATGGACAGAGTGGGTGGGGGTGGGGGGTGGTTTTGGTGGCAAGTATGAGAGTGTGCCCCACAGTGCAATGTCACTGAGGGCAATGTTGTAAGATATGGTGTGATCCCTTCCAGGCAACAATTTAATTTGTCTGTCAGTGACACACACAAAAGACATTTTTTGTAACATGTTAATTAAGTGTTTTATTCATTTAAACATTGTGTCTGTTTATCAGTCAAGAAACACTTCCACAAAGCACGTCAGAAGAAAAACAAGGGTGATGGCAATAAAAGAAAGGAGCACTGGAAGCAATCCATATTAAATAGGTGATTTGTTAAAAAGTTGTTAAAAATATTCCAATTAAAAGAAAACTAAAAATGTATCTCTAGTTTAAGGTTCTGCATTCTTGTCTGGTCCATTAAAATGAGTTGGTTAAGGACCACTTTAACGTTTTCTCTTTGACCTCTTGTTGCATCTCAAAACCTGATATCACTGATATCAGTGATAAAATATGTTAGATGCTTATCTATTTGTTTATTTCTTATCTAACTGAAACTTGGCTGTCCAGATACTTGGTATTGGCCTTTATGCATTCCTGTGAATGTATCTTGCCAATGGCAACTTGTGTTACAATCATCCGCATCTATGATTGATTAAAAAGTGATCTGCATCTTTGCTCATACCACTTTATTTTACAGTGGTGTCATTTCCTGATAATTTCCAAAGAAGAGTGAAGAAGTGTGAAGGACTGTGTAATTGGTACCAATTATACGGAATACGAATTCTCTGAAAGAATAGCTTCATTTAAACCCAACAATTGTTCATTCATTAGTTTATTATCGGAAACGTTGTTATTCATAAACATGTTGAATTCTATGCCTGTCTGTCTGAGCAGTTTTACAGTTTGCAGGTTATGTTGGTAATTAATTTGAATTGATTAAATGACAGTGTGTTAATTGAACACTGCCTCTATTACCTCTTTATTAGTAATTAGTACTAAATCCTATTATTCTAAACCTCTTTACAGGCACATAAAACAAAGAGTTGCCATTTGTTGTGATTGATGTGTATCAACTTAAGTTTAAGTCTGTTCTGACTGTGACGTCTTTTTGTCTTTGCTTTCGCAGGATGATCCCATCCACCAGTAATGACTTCCTGGTCCGGGATCTCGCCGCCGGACGTAACTACGATCTTTGTGTCCTGGCCGTGTTTGATGATGTCATCACATCACTGACTGCAACACGTCCTTTGGGCTGTCTGTCGTTCACCACAGACACAGAGTTCAGCCAGTGTCAAGCACTGCACAGCCACTTCCTGGGTGGTACTATGATCATCATCATTGGAGGGATTATTGTTGCTTCTGTGCTGGTTTTTATCATCATCTTAATGATACGTTACAAGGTTTACATCCACCAAGGTGCAGGCAGCGGAAAAGGAGCCATTGCGGCCACTGCGCCAAGACCACAAAGCAATGGACAAGGAGGAGGCGGACAGGTCCAAGTCCTCCCTCGCTCTGCCTCAAAAATGACTGACAGTCAGGACGAGCAAGCGCTAGCACCGTCCAGGGCCATGTCGCCTAGCAACACCCTGAGAGACACTGTGGCACTGGTCGAGGAGGAGAGCAGCGGACGGAGCATACTGACAAGGACTGACTCCTTGGCCAATGAGGAGTTGCTCTCGCCCACCAAGGCCCGCTTCTCCTCCAGGGTCGCCATCGAGATGAAAAGCAGACCGCCATCTGTCGCCAAAGAGCCCTCCTCCCCGAAGGAACTGGCAGGTAGTAGACAGACAGATAGGGAGGAACAGACAGGCATAGAAGAGGCAAGCAGCACAGCGAGGGGGAAGCATTTCAGTGAGATGGAACGAAAGACAGAAAGAAGTTGACAGAGAAGGAAGAAGGGAGAACAGGGGCGAACAAAAGAATACCGTCAAACACAAAGAGATGGAGGATGAGAAATAGACAATGCGCAATTTAGGGTGTGAAATTGAGCGAGATAATAACGGAGCGTGGAACAGTGAGAAACTGAGTGAGTGTGAACAAGGGAATGAATAAGAGATGCCATCCTTGTGGACTGGTAAGATAGTAGGAGAGAGAGGGTGAGACGCATGTTGAACTTTCTGTCTGTAGAGTTGAAGTGGCATCTAAATTTGTAGTCAACGCTCTTCTTTCTCACTGCTGGCAAATCAGATTACAGCTTGCACTCTGTATGACAAAGGTTATTTAGTTGTTTATTTTTTCACACGAAACAAAAAGAAAAAAAAAAAAAAAACTTGAATTAGATTATTACATCCTCCAAGCTTGCTGATTTTTGTTTTCTGCACTTGCCAATTACTAGGCTTCATTTCTTAAAAAAATGAGGGAATTATGCAACTCTGAAGTTTCAAAGTTATTAGGAAATTTAAGAAATTTCTGGGTTTACATTGTTTGCCCAAGTGTGTCGTGCATGATGATGTGACTTGCTCCTGGAAACGCAATATTTTTTTGCCTTTTTTCCAAACACCCATCACACCAAAGCTAACATTATTCAGATTAGCACTCCTTGTGTGTCCTCCATTAAAGTGCTACAAACTAGACTTTAAGCACCCTCAGAAGGCATGTTGCCCATTAAGTATGGCACACAGATACCAGAGCACTTAGGTGTGAAAAAGGAAAGTTACTTCAGTTCAAAGGAAAGGCTATTGAAGGGTTGGTTGAAATTCGATGCCAGGGTTGGAAGAAATCCCCTTTATTAAAAGTTAAAATGTCCAGTGTCTTAAAGAAGTTGAACACTTTTTGGTACAATAAATGGTGTAAAAGACCCTGTAAAACCTCTGGAGAGGTTTACAAAGCAATGTGCATTACACATCACCTTAAATGCTTTGATGAGAGTCTATAAAAAATACATAAATAATAAATAAGTTAACAACAATGTTTACAATGCTGTCAAGTTTCCAGGCACTCTTACGTTAAACCTTTACTGCAGTATGCGTATGCATGTTTATACAGCTGGAGACACTCAGAGCTCAGATTTTGCCCCCTAGGGTGCTCTCTATGTAAATCCAAGCAATTTGCTTTAGATTCAGTGGGAGTGTAATGGAACCCCTACAGGGGTAACAAAACAGAATCCCCTAGACACATATAATTCGGGAATATACTATACATAATGTACGAGGCAACTGATGCAATCTCAACTATTACTAATGTATATAACTCAGTAGAAGAAACTGTAAGAAGATAAGAGTGTGGTGGTAGAAGTAGAAACCAGCACCGCCGCTAAAATCAGTGTGTTGGGGGAAAGAGGCAAACCAGTAATGGCAGTAAGCAGTACAAGCAGTCAGCACAAGCCAGGGGCAATAAAGTTTAGACGACGATATTTACAAAGTTCTCCAGAATGATTAGGAATGTCAAAATACACAGTCAAAAAATATGAAGAAGAAATCCAGGGAAACATCACAGCAAAGAAGACTAGATTACCTTGGAAAATGCAGCCAAGATTCAGGATGAAAACCCAAGTCTGTGCCATTGCTAAAGACTCATTTCTGAAGTTGTTCCAGTGAGTGTAAATGACAGCACAGTCAAAACTCAATTTATTGTACTGAAAACTGTTCATTTCCAGCTTCTAAATGATTAGTGCTAATTGAGCATTTCCATTTTCACTATCGTTCCAGCCTCTCTTGTCTGTTCATGGATCAACCTCTTGTTTCCAGTTTGAATAAAGTATTTTGAGTTTCTACAGTGGTGGGTACTGGCAGCAAATAGCTGATGGTAAACTGGTGGACAGTTGGCAAGAAACAATAAATGTAGGAATGTCATTGTGCATTTACAGTATCATTCCAGTGGTGCAAAATGCATTAAAGTAAAAGCAGAATGCTGCAATTAAAATATTTTAACATATTTCTTCCTTAACATTCAGATACAGATTGAAAATGCTATGTTATTCAGTCATTGCAAGCAAAGGCTGTCAGATAAAACTCACGTTTTATGTAATCAGCCGCCAGTTCACTTGTTCCACACTTTTCAAGTGACTTGCACATGCTCACAAAGACTGCTCGAAATGCTCAATAGTGCTATAATAATAGGAATCCACAAGAGCATGTGGATTTTCTTTCCGGGTAGATTTTCCCTGTGCTAAGCCCACTCCAGTGCACTTCCCCTTTAACACTAATCCACTCAGGAAATGGGGGGTTTCATTAGAACGACTAAATGGAGACACCATTTCACACGAGTGGCTTAAACAGCTGAGTCGAAATACTTTATCAGCAGCTGATACGTCGTTCAATTGGCCCCTGTGAATGGGTTGAAATGAGGTGTCATTGAGCCTCACGTTGATAGCAGGGAGGAGAGGTCTGTGCAGAGCGCAGCAGTTTAGACAGTAAGTTCAGGGAACGTTTTCACCTTCATGAACGCTGCTGGATTGGGAGTCGCTTTGACACTCAGAATACAATTAAATGTGCTGGATGTTGCTCATATCACAGTCTCTAATTATTGCATTAGTTGTAAAGTTGCAAAAATTTTTGATGGTGCTATATGAGGGGTTTGGGCTGATGTAGTTCAGCAAGTGTTCGGCTGAAGAGTGCTCATTAAGGATGTTACGCAGAATTTTGCAAACTGACGAAGAACTTAAAATTTACTGTGCCACAGCACTGAGGTGTCGCCATATGCACAAACTCAAACATTCCCCCTAAAGGCCTAATTAACAGCTGTAACCTCATCCCAGCCTTAACTGACTGAAGTGCGTCAGTCAAAGGAGCTTCCAAAGAGCATCCCAGACCACAACAAGACACACAAACAAAGCAATTATAATGGCTTTTATTTTGACACTTGACCCAGGAAGACTGAAATGAACTCTGGCTTTTGTGATTGTTGGCGTCCTCACTTTGATTCCAGGATCACTGGCACTTTGAGGGCAACCTACAATGAGGGATAATAGCCATGTGTTTGTACTGAGTCTGCTGGGGTTTCTCAGGGTGTAGTTGTGTCTGTGATGTGTTTCACTGGTTGCTGCATTGCAGAGAAAGGCAACATTGATCTGATCAGAGAGAGAGAGAGAGAGAGAGAGAGAGAGAGAGAGAGAGAGAGAGAGAGAGAGAGCGAGAGAAAGAGAAAGAGAGAGCTGCAGTGAGTCACAGCGCCTGAGGAACAGAGCAACTGACAGATACAGAGAGAGACCCCATTAAAGGCCTACAGTTGTCAAAAATGTGACCCAACATGAAAACACAGGCACATTGTGGGGTGATAGTTTTCCTTTTGTTTGTTTGCTTTTCATAGACTGTTTTCACATTCATACATAATTTTGAGTTCATCTTTTTTGCAGTTTAAATGTCATGGATGAATATTGTTTTTTATTTTTATTTATTTATTTATTTGGTATCTTTACCTCAATTAATTAACAGATACACATTTCTTCAAGTAATATGGAACTGATATGCTAATGTGAAGCTCATATGAAAGTTTCTGTAATCATTCCTACTGGTGCCCAAGGGATCAAGTCCAACATCGGACATGAGAAAAATCAACATTCTTTACTTTGCAGAAATGAATTTTAGTTCAAGTTCAACTGAAGTTAGTTTTCAGTTGTTTAAATTATACTAATGATGTGGATATTTTCTGAAGTGACAGTCTTTTAGTGCGAAATTCTCAAATTGGCTGCCACAGACTGCTCAAACTTCAGAATTGCATATTTGAATTTATTTGCACAAAACAAGTGTTTGCCCCCCATTCCTGATTATATAAAGTATTGCATTAAGACTGACTTGAAAAATCTGAACCTATCCCTTCATTACTAAACACATCACATAGTAGAAAACATTTTGGCACTCACGGTGTCACCTTGGAGCTCGAGGTTGAGCTTATGACACAAGGATGCTGCGTGTGGATTTAGCATCATTAACAAGAATACTAATAGTGGAATGTTCCATCAGGATTAGCAGTAATTATGTTGCATGACACAAACATTTTATGATTATGTCAAGCAAAGTGCTATTAGTTCAAGAACAGCTAGCCAACCACTGAATGTGCAGTGTATTAATCATGTTTCGGAGACCAAAATCTCTACACTGTCACATTTCGGAGGGAAAAAAAAACACTTCCCCACAAGGTATACCATTAATTTTAAGGGTTTAAGATTTAGATTTAGATTAATGGACGTACAATACAATGCAATGTCCTCACAAGTGACAAAAACAGTTGTTGTTGTGTGTGTGTGTGTGTGTGTGTGTGTGCCTGTAAGCTCAGGGTCAGCTAGCAAATCCCCCGCAGGTCTGTGCATGCATTTTTGTGTTGTGTACAAGGTTCAACTGCCTTGAGCCAGTGCAAATGTTCCCACAAGGTTAGGCGGGATAAGGAAAATAGTCGAGGATAACGAAAAGATGTGTGTGACTCTGTGCGAAGAGCAAGTGTGTGTTCTCCCCATGGCCCATCCATGACCCTGTAGCCTGTCTGTCCTCCGTTTATTTTAATCTATCATCACTCCTTTCGGTGTCATCCCATATGCCCAGCCTCATTTTTCACCACCATCTGTCTCTCTGAATTCAGCTCTTGGAATCTCCCTCCCTATCCCCGCCGTGTTTCTCAAGCTCTTTCTCACGTCTTTTCGTCTTTACCCGCTTTCTGACTGTCCTGACATTTTTGCTTCCTTCTCCCCCTCCATTTCTTTTCCCCCCTTTGCTGTTTAGCTGTATCAGTGTTTTTTTCTCTGTTTCTTACTGTTTCTCTCCATGTCTCCCTCACTCTTTTGTTTTTTCTGGCTCTGTTACCTTCTCTCTTTCTCCATTTCCCTGCTATCTCTCTCTCTGTCTTTCTCTTGGGACGCCTCCAGCAGCAGACGACAGGCGGCCTCGTAGTGTCGAATGGAGAGACTTTAAGATCTGAAGGTCTCTTGCCCTCACAAAGAGATTGCGCCAACACTACACACAAAGAGTAATGACTGGCACTAAAAACTTGGGCAGTCCCTGGACTTTGTTTTTTCTTACACTCTTCCTACAGTTTCTACTTTCACCTTGTGTCACCTGTCTGTCCGTCCTGCAGCCTCACCCTGTCTAGCATGTTGTCAACAAAAAAAAATGTTATTACCTTCCTCTAGTTTTTTTTTTTTTTTTTTTTTTTTGTGCTCAAGTGTTCAGATATTCATCCTTGAGAGTCCTGTCTCCAAGACAGGACATCGTCTGAGGCACTCATAGCTTAAACAAATGACCAGAGCTGCAACAATTAGTTTAATTCATTTGCTGATTAATTGTTTAAATCATTTTTGAAGTAAAAATGGCAGGCATTGCCAAGTTTTAGGATCTTAAACGAAAAGATTTGCTGCTTTTCTTTCCCATATATAACAGCAAACTGGAAATCTTTTGTGTTCTGGACTGTTGGTCACATAAAACAATCAATGTGTCACTATTGCTGAAAAAAGGATCAGCTGATTAATTGATGATGAAAATAATTATTGCAGCCCCGACAAAAATTTCTCATTGAAATTACTGCCAGCTGAAGAAACAGTTCCTATGAAAACTGTTGAGGTATTCTCAGGATTATCCAGAGTAATGAGGACTTTTTGGTCACGACAGGGATTAAATCCACTGCCTGACACAACTATCTGCATGGGTTCTGTAATGTGGGTGAACTGATCCTTTAATTGATTTCCTTTCTTTTCATTTCTCATTTGCAGTCAGTTTCATTGTCATTGAAACTTTACTTTCTTTTTTTCTCTCATTTTCTGGTCACCTTTCTATCTCTATTGATTGCCTATTGATTTATATTTCTGCCTTCTTATTTTTATTATTCCCTTGTTTTCCTTTTTATTCTTTTTTTTACACATTGCCTGTCCTTTTATTGTTAATTTTCTTCTGATTTACCCTCACTTGTTTTCTCTCATCATTTTATCCTTTCTTTCCTCATTCTCCTAATTGCATTGCTTTTCAATACACGCTCTCTCGCCTCCCCTCTATTCGTCGCCTTTATGCTGGCACATCCTTTTTCTCCAGTGCTCGGTTTGCTACAATTTCTATCCTCTATTATCTCTCCTTCCTTTCCCTGTCTGCTTTCAATTTACAACACCTTTGCCTGTATAATTATTTTATTATTATTTTTTATGTCCTATGTCCTTTCTATCCATCTCTTCACCACTCACACTGCAAACCACCTTCTCCTCTCTCCACGACCCCCCTCACCCATCTCCTTCATCCATCTGCATGGTACAAAGAGTGATGGAGAAGAAGGGAGAGGAGAGGGGGATGATGGAGGAGAAGACAGTGGAGATGTGCAGTGGTTGTGATGGATGAATACAGACAGAGGCATTAAGAAGACTGTGCTTCATTCTTAAACTGACACAATGAGCACTGGCTGTACATAAATGTAGTTAAGAAATATTCCTTCCGACAAGTACAGTTAAGAAATGCCCTCCTGACAAACATACACATTACAAATAACAGCTGCGCCAATATACTGCCACAGCAAGTACAGCTTCATCACTCTTTCAGCTATGGCACGTCTTTGCTTTCGCTCGTCAGCAGACCTCGCTCATGCACTCATTTGTTGCATCTCCTGACTGCAGAGCGGTCACGCTCTCAAACAGCTCTCACAAGGGTAAACAAACCCCTTTCTAAGATGTTAAAAAAGTTAAGAAATGGAATTGAAGTGAGGGACATCTGAAAATCTTTTTGCTATGTAAAAAAGAAAGCCGTAAAAAAAACAATGCGCTCAGTTGCATTTGGATATGAAGACATTTCATTGCATCTTTTAAGTGTAAAAATAAGAGAAAAAGAAAAAGAGAGACACTTGACTAAACAAGCTGTCTCTTCTTCATTTGTGTTGCTCCAAGACAAGTCTGATGTTATCACAAAGTTAGGGGAAAAAAACAAGACATTTGAACTTTTACTTCCTACAGTTTCATCTTCTTTAATTTTGTTCCGTTTTCCCTCAGGACGTAATATCGTCACAAAAAATACAAAACTTTTCTCTGTGAATAAAAGCTTTTCTTAAACTTTTTTTTTTTTGTTTTTTTTTTAAAAGTCAAAGCAGAACTTATGAAAACAAATTAAACCATCTCCTCAGAGAATTTTATAATCAGGCCCGTGGGTAGGATCAAGTCTAGTTTAGTGCAAGACACAAAACAACAGAAGTTAAAGCCTCCAAAAGGTTTATCATGTCTTCCCAACACGTTTAAAGCATTTCTATTCTTAACAGTGGTACTGGCACTGGAATAACAGGTGTACTTCCAGATCTCACAGGTGCTACATTGTGTCTTTCAGACCTCTGCTACTCAGTATTTAGTTGCCAGAACCTTGGTTTTCTGTCCTTTTGTCAAGACCTGATGTTCTATTCCTGATCCCCCATTTCATTTAACCCTCCTGTTCTAAATAGCCCCTTTTAGAACACAGATGATGCCCTTGTTGCCCTTGCCCTCAATGTCATTTCCCTAACCTTATACAGTATTTATACTGTTCCATTTTCAGACCTGCATGTTCTTGTTTTCCTGTTTTCTAGAGCCCTGATGATGATGTTGAGTGGCAAATATGGAGAATGAACGTCACCACCAGGGACAAGCTGGTGAAAACTCTGAAGAAAAAAAAAAAGGCCCTATAGCTCCTCTCCCTGTATCTCCTGTTTACTGTACCCATTACTTTGTTTCCATGAATATCATGGGGTTATAGAACTGTACTGTCTGGTTTTCTTTAAACTACTTATCCTGGTTCTCATGTCTGGATTAGACGACCAACTGTGTCAAGACCCGGTTTCTGCTTGGCTGCTGATTGGCCAGTTGCTGCAGGATCCAGCTGTCAGTGTGATCATCTTAATAGCTGTTAATGGAGGAGCACTAGTTAAATGCTGAATTTTCCACTTTGAAGCATCTGAATCAGTGTGGAAATGGATACAGTGGGCATAACAACATAAAGAGGCATATCTGGATGTCTCAACTTCTCCCCATCTGGAGCAGCATCAGTGTGTACGGACAGACAGTGAGTGGAAGGTAAAAACAGAAAGAAAATGAGTGGCTAACCTGTGAAAAATTGATGCATAGATAATCACACTCAACCTGGAAATACAATATGGTAGACTGCATAACCAGAAAGGGAATAAAAATCAAACAGAAGCGTGTCTGGATGGATCTGGTTTTGGATACGAGCAGATGTTAAACAATTATGGCTCCCTGTTTCTGCAACTCAACATAAGGGACTCTCCACACAGCTGGCTCTAAGTGGCTTCACTTTATTAATCCATGTGGAACAATGCAATTCTGCTGAACTGAACTGAGCTGATCATAAGCTGGGCTGAACTGGAGCCGGATGATAACTTTGACTGGACCCTGATATCTCTCACATACAGTATATAAGGAAACCTGCGCTGAGCTGGTTTGACCTGGACAGAACTGAACCAACCTGGACCCAGTGGAGCCTGACCTGGAGTTGTACACCAGAAATGGATTAATACTGTGCAACTCTGTTTAGTCTGATGCAGACTGAACTGGACTAGACTAGACAGGCCTGTTGCCTATTGGTCTAGCCTGTGTGCTCTTCTGCTCTGGTCTATTACCTACTGCTTTCCTCTGGATGGGGCCGGTGAGGACCTTGAGGACCTTTACCAGCCCCTCTCCCATCTCTCCAGGCCCACTTAAACAGGTGAGTAATCTGCTGATTAACCCATTAACCTAATCAAACAAGCAGCCAAAAGAGAAGTTCTCTCACCCAAAGACCTGGGCTCATTAATTAGTGTGACATATGGCAACACACCGGCAGTCACCTTGGCCATAGACCAATTTTGGGTCCTGCCCCATAGTTTAAGACACACTTACACTCTGCAGTGTCTCCTCCTGCCGCGAGTGGTGTGAAGTCTAATGAGGGCACTTTAACGAGTGCCACCTAATTGCTGTCAGCTAGACAATTAGACAGCAACCCTGGCTAAACGATCTGCTTCGTTACTACTCTCCACTGACAATATCACAATAGGCTACAGGAAATATACCCCCCCTTCTGTTTGTTACTGGCTCTTTTAGTGTCTGAGTCACTCCTTATCTCATTCTCCTCTCTCCTATTCTCTCCCTCTTTCCCTCTTTGTCCATCAGATGTCTTTCTTTTTTTTCCCCCAGCCTGCCTGAGGCTGTGATCAAATACTGGTGAATTTAATATGCTAGCAGAGGATATGGTTATGAGCTAACACCACAGCCTCAGGGATGGACTCTGTCCGTACAAGAGGAGGTCAGCGGTATCTCTTTAGTCATAGACAGAGACTGATGTCTGATGCTGCAGAATTTAACTCATCCAATCCCCAGGCTGGAGGGATTCTCACCATCAAAATGAAATTATACTTTTATTAGAAGGAATCAATAACACATTCTGTTAAGAAGTCAAATTTCAAAAGCCTAGCTCCCACTGGATGGAGAATTGCTGATATCTATTCCAAAAAAGCATATGGAAGTGCGTGTAAATGAAACTCCAGCAAAGTAGAGTACTGAATGGTCACACACCTCAGTTCCTCACATCAAATGAAACAGTTTCTCGCAGATATTGAACCATTTAAATGTTTGAATTGTCTTTTCTATGTTATTTCCCTGGTACCCATCCAACAGGTACAAATCAAATAACAGTTCTAGTGCTCTCTGCTCAATATAAATGCACACATTGCTTCACAAACTCACTTAGTATGGATTCCTTCAAAGTTCATTTAATTGCAGTTACTGTATTCACAACAGTAAAAGATGCTTGTAAGGCCTCGGTATAATTACCATCAATTAATTAACCTCAGTTATAGATGTTTACCTTACTTGTCAACAAGCAGTCATTTATTGTGATGTGAGGTTCTGTGTGACACAAAAATTAGTTGATGATTCATCTTCTACTTTCATTATCATTTTGAATTTACTTTGATGTGTCAAAAAAAGTTACTTACTTTCAGTTTCACCAACGATAACTGATTCAGTGTGACACCCATGGATACACACCCCCACACACAAACATTAAGAAAATCTTATTTATTTAGTCATTTTGTTGGACTGAGAAAGCACTGAGAGGCGTAAAAAGTGAGTAAAAGTAAAAAAGGAGAGAAGATAGGATGACGATGAACAAACCAGGTCTGTTTGGTGGGTTCACAGGTCTCCGCATTACCTCCTGCCCCATGCAAATATATGTTGCAAACATACAAAATAAGAAAGAAGAGCTTGGGAGTGTTTTATCATTTTAGATTTTGGGTTTAGTTTGGTAATTTCATGGACAGCATCTTACTATGTCATTAGCAAATCTAAAATGCAAAAGACAGATAAAATAGTGATACAACACAGTAATTTCTGTTGTGTTTTGACTAGACAGTGCAATGCAAAGATGTTATTTTCTCTACTAAGTGATGGCTACAAGATAACTACAGTGTTGCAGGGAGCACCCATAATGACAGCTGTCTCCAGTTTTAATTTGCATTTCAATACACAAAGTTACACAGACATTTCCATTGTTCTTTCACTAATAATAGCAACACATCACTCAGCCAGTCTTCTTGTTCCTGCACACAATGACAAGAGAGGCTGGTAGGTAGTACAGACCTATGACTGTTTAACTAGTGTGTGTGTGTGACAGAGAGGGGACACAGACACACAGACAGACACATACACACACACGTATATCTATCTTTGTACCCGTGACTTACATAATACATTACCTAGCCCCTTACCTTAACCATCACAAGTGAATGCCTAACCCACCCCCCCACCTAAACTCAATTCTAACCCTACACCAACACCAAGTCTTAATCCTTAAACAAGCCGTTTAAACTTCAAGCATTTTGGTCCCAACAAAAATGTCAGACCCTGTACGGTGGGCTCCCGGTTTTGGGACCACACAAATTCAATTAAAACAAGTACATAAGCAAAAACACACACACAGACGCGTGCGCGCGCGCACGCACGCACGCACGCACGCACGCACGCACGCACGCACGCACGCACGCACGCACGCACACACACACACACACACACACACACACACACACACACACAGCAGAGAGAGCAAGAAATACAACATCTTACCAATAAATTAAAAAATCTCAGTCCTTCGATTTTCTTGACAACTGCTCGTCCCATCGACTTCAAACTTTACGCTTGTAGCTATTTTTTTAAGTGCAGTATCAACTGTGAAGTTTGTTGGATGAGTGGTCCTCACAAACATAAAGAGAAACGTTAAATGATAGTAACTTAGGGCTGGGGCGGCACATCAACATAAAAATGGTGCGTCGCTATGATGGCATCATCAGGTGAAAGACTGGATTCCCTGGAAAACAAACTGCAGCTTGAAAACCTGCACGGAATCATATAAAGTGTGGGAATATTTTAAATAGTGACTCAAGCTCAGCAAATTGCAAATGGCTTATCACAGCAGCACAACAGCTATACACGGTCACTTGAAGCAAAAGCATTCTGGAGCGTCTTGTTTAAGAGCACACACAGTGACAGCAAGACAGCACTGTTTTGTTTACTTTTTATTCCCCCAAGCATAATGTATTAGAATCATTAACAAGCGTAACAAGTAATTTATGCACCACTGCTGTTATGGGAACATAACGTTACACCATGTGTCATGTAACGTTGTTGTTCAGTCGTTGTATATTTTCTGTTTCATTTAACAGCCATGTATGAGTGACAAACTGGCTTAAGCTAGCATTACATTCTGTTGGTACATGTGGATGTGTCCATCCCATTTATATGAATTGGAGGTTGACAAAATATTACAAACACCTCAGTTTCACCGAGCACAGTTCAACCGCTCCACAAATTACAGCCTCCAAAAGGACCATTAACATAAATCAACACCTCTTTCAAACAGATTCAATAAAATTCTCAACATTATAATCCTTGCGAAGGGAGGATTTACTGCAGACCTGTTGTATTACACTGCATTGGTTTTAGTACCTAGAATATTTCCTAATATAAAGTGAGTGTATGTGTCACAGTAATCATTTTGAATTTGTTGTCCAGCATTTTCTGATCAGCTATCTGACAAATAGGGTCCATTATTATCATTATTATTATTACGGTGATGGGGAATCAGAGGATGATGATTAGGTGGCTGAGTAAAATATTGAGCTTTTAATGAGATAACAAGCACATTTAGAATGGGCACTGCACTAGTAAGACAAATACACAAACTAAAAGCATGGTGTAAAAATAGATCCCACATGAAAAAAAAGAACTCTACAGAGTGCACAGCATCATGGAATGGCCTCAGTTGTGTGCAAGAGACAAATCAGCTTACCAATCCACTTTCTATCTTTATCTTCGTCATTAGATTCTATGGTCGTTGTTTTCATTCACATAAAAACTTTCGAGGGATTGTATGCTGCATTTTTAATTTTTCCACTGAGTGATAAGCTTAGTGCAGGGTAGGTATTATAGATTATATAGATTTTACTATGATGCCATCTATAGTATCTTACTCAACATGACAACATGATGACATATTTTGTTTGGGGGGGGGGTAGGAGGCAATGAGAGGACAGGTGGGAAAAAAAATTTTGATTACTGTGATTTACTCAATATGGTTGTCATGTCAAGGAGAAATCTATTAATTTGATTCAATACTTTTAGACAGTTTGAAATTTTAAACTCAAGTTTACATCCATATCTGTTTGAAGAAGAAAAACGTCGGCACTGTGACCTACAAAAATAAATCCAGGTGTTATTTCCCTCTCTTTCTCTCAACCATAAAAGTAAATGAAGCTTGCAGGATGCTCCGCAGACACCTTAATGATGATGATGAATGAATGATACATGCTGTTCACTCCTCCCTGACACTGTTCATTGCTCTTTCCTCCTCCCTTTCTGCGGTCAAGTGCAGTGGTCACCAAGGTACATTAAGAGTTTATTACCTTGGCTGAATTTTGTCTTGAATTATTATAAATACAGGGAGTATGAGGAGGCTATATGTGCACTAATTAAATTGTATTGAAAGTTTCAGTTAGTATGAGGCTTTTGTAAATTCTAGACTCTGGAGGGAAATGCACTTCTCCGCTTTGTTGCCGAGATAAGAAGATCACTAGAAGTCTCATATTTGTTCAATATGCAGCCACAGCCAGCAGCTGTTAGCTTAGCTAAGCTAATAGAACAGCTAGTCTGGCTCTGTTGAAAAGTAAAAAACTCATTGGTCATACACAAACACAAATGTAAAGACGACAATTTGCGGTTCTCTTATGTGTTGGACTATTTACTTGGCAGGGCACAGGAAGTCACTGCAAAGCTAACAGTCTTTATTCTAAGCTAACAAACCGGCTGCTGTAGCATTATATATTTATCTGGCAAATATGAGACTGGTATATGTACATTTCTTCTAATTCAAAAGAAAGAATAAGCGCTAGGTATGTCACTTTTTTGAAAAGTAAAGTTCAAACGCAGATGAACTAACAAGTACTTCAAACACCCCATACAGCCGAACGCACTTGCACCAAATCCAATTCTGTCGTTATCCTTAATAGTATGAGCTTCCATTTTTTATTTATTAGCTCAGTTCAGTCATAGGTCGATAGGCCAGAAATATGTGAAGCTGATATAGAATTTTAAGAGAACCACCTGCTGGACCTGCTGTTGTGCTTATAAACTGTAAATTTTGGCTCAGAAATGAGCCTTACATTCAAACAAATGTTCAAATAAAAAGTGATGACCTAAAATGTTTAACTATTCCTTTGAATATGTTTACCAACTACATTACCAGTCAAACGTTTGGACACACGTTCCCATTATGTGTTGTGTTATTTTGAGGAAACAGATTTATAGGAGGAAAAAGCGAAATTTTGATGCCTCACAAATCCATACAGAATGATCTGGTAATCACTTACCAGATTATGGGAACCAGACACATTTTATGCTGCATGTCTCTTCAGTTAAACACTGCATGTGAACTGTAGCATGGTCTTGTTCCACTTGATGTGACAGCTTCCATCTGTGGCCATTTTGCAGCAGCATTTATGAGCCCCTCCTAGCAACCATTCGGTTTATTTCATTGACAGAGGCTAAAGCAGCACAGTGAGAGACACATAGACTGTGGCTTTTATTACAACCATAATGTAGGAGAGAGGCAGTGTGTGCTCCCTGTATGTGGGCTGATGGGCCAAGCTCTGGCTTCAATTTAAGCCCCACATCACTTCTGGTGGCTGATGTGGCGCTGATATAGCTCGACATGGCTGTGCGTACATTTCTGCATTTGTATAAAACTATGCAGATGGATATCAGACACACACACACACACACACACACACACACACACACGCATTTACACTTACATATGAATAAAAGTGCATACATAAAATTCACCCCGAATTTTTCCAGCACATCACTGCTGGATCCTGCGCTCATTACATATGACTTTCCAGCTGTGTGAGTGAAACAAGATTCAAAAGAAGAAAAGGAAGGAACACATGTGGAGCCTGTATGGAACGACAGAGTGTTCATCTCCCTACTGTACACACATGTGTGAGTGCAAGCATGTTAGCGTTGTCTAACCTGTGGTGATGAAAGATGAGTTAGATAAAAGTGGGACGGAAGTGCAGAGGGAGGAGAGCAAGCAGGAAGAATAAGAGAGAACAGAATGAAGGAAAGATGGAACAGGTTCAGATGTAAATGTACTACGAGGCAGAAGAACAGGAATAAAGTGAGAATATGGGGAAGAAATGATAAAAATAGATTATACAAGGGAAGGAAAGCAACAGTGGATGGGTAGGGCTCAGTGAGATAATTCAAATTTTGCACATTTGCGCTTGTTCAGTGTAGGTTTACATGGTTTTCTCGTATGTAGGGATATCCCAGCGATGATCTTATCATGCCAATATGGCTTCTTGAATTGAACTGTTAGGGAGAAGAGCGAAATAGGGGAGAGAGGCTGAACAAGATAAGCAGCTTTATAAATAAGAGGAGGTAGAGGAGAAAAGGAAAAAGACACGGATTAAAAGGAGGAAGAGGAGAATGAGGAGAGGGGATGTGAAGATGACGGGCAAGAGTAAAGAAGGAAGTGGACAGGTAGTAGAAAGGGAAAAGAAGGGGGAAACAGAAGGAGAAAGAGTGGGATGTGCAGAAGATTGCTCAGTGTGTATTGAGCTCCAACTGTATTGTGCTATGAGGTCCCCAGAAAGAAAACATGGTAGTATGAATAATAGATGGCAACACACACACACACACACACACACACACACACACACACACACACACACACACACTGCATGTTTATTTTTGTGCGTGTTTGTTGTTTGACTCCTCTCTCCCTTATAAATGGCTGAAAAAAATGATCTTGACAGCGAGCCAGATGATGTGCTCAGCTGAACAAATACGTCAACACACAGACTCATATTCAACGAGTCACAAGAGATTTTCATGGAGGCATCCTGTGACCTCCCATTGATACATGTATGTCGGTGAAGACAATATGAACTTAGTGAGAACATGTTAATGCTTCAGCATGAATGAGTGCATTTTAATTCTACTCAGTGGATGGATTCATGTGTCAATCATGCTAAAAAGTTGACATTTCTGCAAGCCGCCCACCCAGGAAAAGCATCGGGAGAGATGTGAATACTCATCTGCTCTAAAACAGACTTGAAAAAAAATTGCAAAAGATTCGGCTTTTTGGGGAATGTTCGGCGGTATTGTTCAGCAAATACTTTTTTGGGCTGTAGAATTTAAAAAGCCAGTGTTTCATATTCAAACATCTAAACACCACTGGGATTTGTCCTGCAAAAAATCTTTCTGTCTCAGTTTGTAAAGGTCAGTGGAACTGCATATTCAGCTGGTTAAAAGCACTGCTGTCGATTTGTGTATTCAATAAAAGCCTACAGCCCATCGCTGTTGTTTCATCAAACAGAGTGATTTAGGGATATGAATTTTAATGCAAAAAAACATGAGCAGTGACGATTCTACCTTCACATGACTCCCACTGTAATATTACTGAAGAGTACTGCTCTTACACTGATCTCAGTAAATATGCACAATATCTTTTACTAATAAAAATAATGAAACGCTACTGAATTTACAAGTGGTAGTTTTCTTTTTCAATTGGAGCGCATCTGTCAGACATATGCATACCGCAGCACTGGAAGTGATTTAAACCTCTGCTGCAGGACAGGAGAATAATCGTTAATAGGCAGTGAGAGCATGTGATGCAAATGAGGGAGCAGTGATTATATTTATAACCATGTTAAAAATTAAACATGATAGTAAGCGAAACTGGGTGACATTTAGTGATACATGGACTTGTAAAAGTTAATTGTGTTGCAAATCAAAGGAGTGTTTGTGTGTGTGTGTGTGTGTGTGTGTGTGCGCGCACAGCAGTAGGCACATAAAGAGAAGCTATAAGATGCTGCAGATTTACCACTTAGCCTTAATTTCATGTGTGTGTATATATATATATATACATACATACATATATATATATACATATACACACACACACACACACATACATACATACATACTCTCCCTTCATCCCCCTTAGCTTTCTAATGTTCACCATCTGCATCACAGAACTGATACTGATGCAAAGAGCACCTTCAGATGGAAACAAATGGAAAAGAGAATAGTTAAAATTTTAAAGTTATATAAGTCATTACTTTTAAACTATTCATGCTACATGCTTGAAATTTTAAGAGAATGTTCATATGTCTTTTAAATTGTTCGGCCTTCAGTTGCATAGTTGCCAAGTTATAGCTTGATGAAAATTGCATTAAAAAATTCTCTGGTGCTTGTCTGAATGAAATATAGAATTCTGATTTATGAGGCTTTAAAAGTGAAAAGAATTATTCAATGTTCATATTGCTCATTTGTAACCTTGTTTTCACTCCATTCTCATTGTGCATTTGAAGCTCCCATATTTTACACTTTTACAGTGTTTTATTTTAAATGTTGATATTCATAAGAACCTTCTCAATGTAGTTTTACATCTCCTCTCCAAGCTTCTATCTGGAGCTCTAGTCAATCAGAAGAGAGTCTCTGGGCCTCTCTTCAGATTGGCTGACAGTTTTATGAGTGAATTAATAAAAATATAGCACAGTTTAGGAAAAGACTCCGAAGAAACTGAATCCCTCAAGGTTGGATGGTTGGACTGGGTGGGCCGGGCTTGGGGTATGGGTTAGAGCAGTTGGTGCTTTTTTCTGACATCACAAAGTTACAGAAGTCTTGACAGCTTGTTTTAAAGGCACAGTTTATGAATACAGGTTGTGTGCATTTCTCTGCGGACTGAGTGCTTTGATACTTTGAGCCATCCTCGGTCAGTGTTGATTTCCATGTAACATGGCTTCATCTTTGGCAGCATGCTCCATTTGAGATGTGTTGCGTTCTACAGATGTAGAATACTCTCACAAATTGTGTAAAAATAAATTCTAAATCTCACATTCAAAAGTGGAAAAGACCACAATTGATGAACCTCAATGAAGCATATGATCTGTTCTAAATAAGATATCCCAATCAGAATATTGGCATCTTTAAGTTTTGTAAAACAAGACCAAAGGAGTGTATCACTGTTTGAGCCAGAGGGGTCATTCCGTATGAGTGGACCGTGCACCAGCATGTTAAACTCTTGCTTGCCTAATTTCCAATACCTGATGGCAATTTCACTTATCACTATCTGTTAGAAGAGTCGGTTTGTCGGCCTGACACCGAATGAGTATAACTTGTGCCATTAAATTTACGATAAAACGGAATACATAACATTTTGATCTTATTGTAAAAGATATTTTTCCCATCTCTGAGCTCCATTAGCCTAGCTTGAGATCAATAAACTGGCATGTTCCAAAGAAAGTGCTGTACATTATAAAAACACTGAAACAACCACTTTAACAACAAGGATCAGCATTTGTGACCTGTACAAAGTGAAATCTACACCTCTTGTTAGCACTGTTACTACGTTTTCACAGACTATAGACAGGAACACTCCTATGGTCTTACCTCTCCTCAGAGGAGCCTGACACCCACTGAGGAGAATAGCAAAAATCTACAGGAAGTGAAATGACCAAAATGTCACAAGGTCACACAACAAGAATACAATAAATAAAATTAAAGCTCCCTGAAACAAATATACACAGAAATAAATATTTACACGGAAAATAATAATAAATTCTTATAGACTACTGCCAGGCTGGAGGAATCAGTGATGAGGTGGATCACACCAGATACAAGCAGTGCGTATTCAGACAGAACTACACTGACAGACTTCAAAGGAATTTATACAAACTCCAACTGAACAAACAGATAAACTTGCACAACAACATTTCATTGCCAAACACTGGAGTGGGTATTTGAAGAATTTAAAAGAAAATATGTCAGAGGATGGCTGTATAGTGTCTTCAGATTTTGCTGAAAATTATTAATTCTTTGCAGAATTTTGCCCAGATTTACCAAAGAGCCAACATTCAATGTACCCCTCATCAATTTGCAGTATACATGAGAAAAAAAGAACAAAGATGGAACCGAAGAAACTAAATTCATCCCTATTCGATTCTTGAACATATCATATTATTTACGTCCCCAGCTGTCAAAGGTCATTTACTGCAGCAATGGATGAGCAGCCCATCACAAAAACAAGATTTGGGACTCTTGTCTGAATGGCATTTCTTTGCCACTTCTCAATGTCAATCACTTGTGATTGTTTCAGAGGAACTGTAAAATGGTTAGCAGCTTGAGCAAGCATGCAGGTGGTCACAGATGATCACATGCTAACCCCATCAGGTCTTTTTTTCATGGGCAGAAAAAAAAGTATCAAGAACATTCATTTCATCTGGGTTGCACTGCAGACAAGATTTTCTGGGTCAGTCACTATTCTGGGCAGGGGAGACAACCACTCATTTGTTCCAGTCATGCCAAACCATCAGCAGGTCAGCAGGGTGTCAGGTGGCCCTAGTTTCACTGTGGAATCGTCCACAAGTGATGGAACAAACTGCTGTGGCATCAGGAGTCTGTCTTGCAGATACAGTTCTATGTGAAAAGCTTCGGTACGGATCGGACGAAAATCCGCAAACGATTAAGAGGCAAATCACGAATGTCTCGTGCCCCACAGACTGACAGGAAGGGATCTACAAATGTGCAAAAGTAATTTCGCGTGTACAAATAGATCCACAAATGCGTAAATGTTTACAGAGTACGTTATGCATATTTGCAAAGACATCTGAACAATCCCTGAAAATTCAAAATGTGCAGTATGAATAATTCAAAAGTAATGGCTTGTGGAAATCTCTTTTTTTTCCTTCTTTTTTAAGCAACACTTCTTTATTTGGGCCACGACCCCTTTTTAAAGCATCCGCATCACAAAAACTAAAGAAGATACAAAGGAAAAATGGGTACAATGACATCATTTACATATAGTATGAAGCAAATCCAAGATGGTCAATCCTCTTCTGATTTGACATGGAATTACCCGAAGGAATAAATAGGGCAGCACTATTCAGCAGGTTACAAAATGATGCAGCTAAACAGAAAACACCTAAAGTAATTTCCATATAATCACTGTAGCAGGGTTTTATTAACACTATCTGTAATCTCTATCTCAAGAATGAAAATTTGCAAGGTTGTAAATGCACTATCCACTAGTGTACTTTCCTGCAGATGCCCGGGGAAGAGAGTAGTGGGAGTAAAGTGAGTAAAGGTACATTTAATTTAAAGCATTACTATGGAAGTATTTCTGTGCCATCTGAGTTTGAATATGAATTTCTAAGATTGAATTTTTTCAGTATCAAAATCAGACTTTGAATTTTAAAAACCATCAAATTTCTAGCACTGAATTTTTTTTTGCCTCTGAATTTTTTTCAATGTTGAAATAAATTCAGTCTAAAAAAATTCAACCTCAAAAAATTCAGTCTAAAAAAATTCAACATCTCAAAAAATTCAACATCTCAAAAAATTCAACCTCTCAAAAAATTCAGTCTAAAAAAATTCAACATCTCAAAAAATTCAACATCTCAAAAAATTCAACCTCAAAAAATTCAACCTCAAAAGAACCAGACTCAACATCCGGGTCACCAGGGAGAAGCAACCGATCCCTGTCTCAATTAAGCCAACGTCCAGCCAATCATCTTACGGTCATCTGACACCCACCCAAGTAGGACAGACCGGTCCAGCCATGGCCACGAACGCAGGTGATGGTGCTTCGGTGAGTCTGTTTACTTTATTTGTTTTAATGAGGTGGCGTTCGTGAAAACTGCGTTAGTAGTAACTGTTAAGGATTCTCATTCAAACTCCACTTCAGTACAGCTTCCATTATTGCTTTATTTTCCATAACGACCGCTGGAACACACAAAGGAAAAGTTGTATATCCGGTAATCATGGTACCGAAAATGCAGGTACCGACGTATTTTTTGCATCTCGACATCAACTTGGTACCGAAGTATCGGTTCTCGTGACAACCCCTAGCTGTATGAAAACAATAACTAATGAGACAAAATAGACGCGCGAATGGAAACATATAATTCTGGGCCACAGTGGTCTATAACAGTTGTTTAAGGAGCGCAGTCCGAGGAATAAATACTCAGAAATGATCTGTTTCATTTTAATAAGGAGTATGGAAAAATATGGGAAATGGGATCGTTCAGTCAAAGAGGAGCTGATGAATGCAGCTTCTGGTAAGCAGGCTGGGCTAAATACAGGTAAAGCAAGGAGGGTAGGCCAGCTAACGGGAGGACTGGTGGGTATAGACTGGTTTGTTGCTTGTAGCCGTTTGTCAACAGCTGCCATTACTAACTTAGAGCAACCACGATATGCTGTCACCCACTGTTTCCCACAGAAAAAAATAAAATAAAAAATAAACAGCGTTTCACCATCTACCATCTCTGCCAGTCAGCCCCTGCACCTGCCGTCTCTAATTGTACAGTGTTAAAATTACCCCCTCCCCGTCTTCTAAAATCCTGAGGGAAACACTGTCACCAGTTAACACTATCACGGTTTAATAGCCTACTTACAGTTAGCTAGTTACTAACGCAGTTTTCACGAACGCCACCTCATTAAAACAAATAAAGTAAACAGACTCACCGAAGCACCATCACCTGCGTTCGTGGCCATGGCTGGACCGGTCTGTCCTAAAATTCAAAGTCTGATTTTGATACTGAAAAAATTCAATCTTAGAAATTCATATTCAAACTCAGATGGCACAGAAATACTTCCATACATTTCGACACACTATTTCAGTAATGTGTGGTGTGTTATTGAATATTTGTCACTTTTTAAAGGCTCATAATTACATACTCCTCTCAATGTGCTTTTAATCTCTCATTATGCCTAACAAGTGATGCATAATGTAAAGTGTTAATGAAATACCCATTAAATCAATGGCAGTGTAAGCATTCACACAACTATCGGCTGTAAGGACTTGCAGTTAGCGCCCTTTCCATTTCTGCCTCTCAGCAGAAACTTATTTTCCCTCTGCAGGTAGGAGAGAAAATACGACTGCTGTTGGATTAAAATCTTGAGCAGGTTTAAGGTTTTAGCTTCAGCCTGGCCCTTTAATTATTAAATTAGCAGCTTTACACTGAAATTGCTGATGCAGCTAATTCACATTGGGGGAGAATGAGATGACTGTGAGATTCAAGGGTGCTGAATTTGGAGACTGAACTCTTTTCAGTCTTCCAAACATAAAGTGCTCTGTTGTGCCCCGTTGGGTTATCGGCAGATTTATGCAAAGAATGGTGTCAGGGGTAACATAGTGAAGTTTAGTATTGAAAAGCAATGTTTTGTTTTAAAATGACAGGCTAAACAATGACCTGGAGTCAGTGGCTTTTTTTGTGTCCTCCTTTTGTTGCTGCTAAATGCTCAATTCATTACATTGTGTTGCAGTGAAAGGTTAGGCTTGGCATCTTGTTTGTCTAGTTTAGATGGGTTTATTGATAGGTATAGATAGAGGTTTCTTGGTTTATTTGTCAGGATGTGGTGAGGGGTGATTTCTAGGGGATTCCTTTTTATAGCCGGCATCCTATCAATTGTAGATATTGTAGTTAGGACCAACTGCTAAACACATTACTACTTTATATTTCAAATAATATCAAAAATGCATTCGAGAATACCATATACTGCTAAAACAATGCGTTATTTTGTCCATATACCTCTGGGTATGCAGTCTGAGACGTACATCTTTTTTAAACCTCAGCTTTGAAACCAAAGTAGTGTCATATCATCCTTTTCCAAATAGGATTGGATGTTAAAATACGTCAAATGATATTGTGGTTCACATCAATGTGCAGGCAGTAATCATAGAGTGCTTTCATGCCTCTCTTTCATGTCAGTACAATTTATGCACATTTTGCAATGTATTAAGAAGAGCTAGTATTGGTTTAATCACTTGACCCAACCTTTACTGGATTGTTGACTGGATCGTTCAGATTGGTGAGGTTTGTTTAACCCTGATGTCTGAACTGAATTTATGAATTTAGTTTTTAATCCTGTTTTGTGCGCTGAATCCACGCTGACACTCTCTTTTCTCAGCTGCTATAATGAGAAACGCTGTTGGAGCAGTAACTTAAAATTGACATTTTGTAACATCAGCTGGGAAATGCCGCAGCACCGTTTATTTTACACTTTGAGCAGCTTGTTTCACCGTTGTTAAACTCGAGCCACAGATTTATTCTCAGCCAGTTAGACTCAAACTTGTATTCAGACTGCTGCTGCTTCACCTTAACGCTACCATAACCTGTCTGATAATGAGGATTAACATTGTTAACATCAACATCACTGGAACCGCCATTTACGCTAGTCTTTTGGGGTTCTGATGTTTTCTTTCTGAGCGGGTTCCACTTAAGATGATGTTGTAGCCCCAGTCTATGTTTGGCATGCCTTCAAGTTCATATCTTTGAGGCAACATCTGATGCAGCATTTCAGATAGTCGTGCCACATTCCACACCTGTGCAAACATTATTAGACACTGCTGCAAATGCTTCTGAGAATTTCCCACATTGCAAGAGCTAGATTTGTGGCAATGAATGAAATTATGCACAATATCCACAATCTTGCACCTACTTACCATTTCCTTTGGTTAAGCAAAACAATACATTGTGTCAGTTATTATGGGATACTCTCACTTTATACCATGATTTTGTTTTGTTTTTTTGCACTTGCAGTTATTGAGTTTACATGTAAAGATACCCAAATATGATTAAGGATGCAACCTTTTTTAATCACTGAAGTAGACAAAGATGTATAGTTTTAGATGTAATCGCCTTCTAAAACAGCTACTTGCCCCTCATTACTCACAGAGTGTGTGTATCCTTGAATGTAACTATAGCTTTTATAAAATGGACATCATCTTAGAAGCAAATTCGGGGGTTGTGGTTTGGGAATTTTGTGTTTCAGTACTCTATGCCACCCTAAAAATGAGCAGGGTTTTCTTGGCAGGCTCATTTTCCCTTGTAAAATGGTAGCTTATGGTTTTACCTGTATAGCAGTTGACTTCTACAGGCAGAAGCATTCAAGGAGCCGTCAAAAGTGCAACTATGGTGCACTGGGGTTAGTGCACTGGCACAAAATGGTACAAGAAGTGATGTCTTTTTTGTTATTAGCTGAAATTATGACGTCCCATGTGTGCTTGGGGCCCAATATTATACTTGTAAATTCATTGTAAATAGACTGAAGATGTTTTCAAATCCTTATTGCTCGTCATTCTCCTTCCTACCGGTGTCCCCCATTGTAACACAATCTACCAATTTGTTTGCATTAGGTACAGAGTTACTTAGTTGTATGTATACAATCAATATTTTGTTTGTTTTGTGTTAAACTGGAGAACTGCTGGAGGCACTTGTGTTGACAATTTATCATTTTTTGACCAATAACATTCAACTGCAAAGTGTTTCTGCCACCCACTCAATGAGCAATTTGAGAATAGCAACAGGTTTCCCCCAGGAGGACTACTTACAATGTGACAGCTAATCATTTTAGCATGCTCACATTACACTACTAATGAGGCCCACAGTGTTTGAGTTTAACAAAGAGGATGCTGGGTCGGCTGTGTGCCCTGCGTCCCATTTTCCCCATAAATCTATAGTCATTTAGCAGAATACAAAGGTAATAATTAGTTTGAACTGGGAAATCAAGGGTCCTTTTAACGTGGTTTTGACGCCGATTCTGAATTCAGGGCTTTTCTAACATGGGTTCTGTGTTTTTTAAAGAATGGGTTCTCTGTGCTCTACTGATGGATTGACTGTCCATCACTATGTTAGTCTGCAGGAAACGGATAAATGTGACCAGATAATATGATGTGTTTTACATGTTTTCTCATCAGTTTTCTTAGAAAGTAGCTGTCTGTCATGGCCATCCCTTTGGAAGTAAAGGTGGATGAAGTGCTCTTCATCATTTGAAGTGTAATCAGTTGCCGGTCTTATCCAGAGAGATGCATATGACAGAGAAAAAAAAAAAAAAAAAAAAAAAAAAGAAGTGGAGAAAAAGCGCCCTGTGGCCTTGTTTAGAAAATTAAATCACACAGAAAAAACAACTTATTTCCTCCAGCTAAACACATATTTCTGCCAGAGGCTGAGAATATGGTACAGCTGTAGCTAATAGGTGTTGATACACCACAATTGGAAATCTTCTGATCTTCATTTTTGCATCAGAAAATTACATCATCGTGTTTACATCATGTTTACAAGTGTATAGCTATGATTTTAAATCAATGTTGTGTCTGTATCCAAAACTCCTTTGACACGACTAACACAAGTTACAGTGATGATTTTTTTTTTTTGAGACAAATTGAAACTACAGTAGTTAAAAAAAAAAAAAAAAAAGGTTTCTCACTGTAGAACGTAAACTAATTTCTTCCTCTTTCTGTCCTCCTTTCTTTCAGACCCAGCGATCAAGAGGAAGGCCACACGTCTCAAGTGAAGAAAGACAAATGAACCAATAAGAGAAAAAATAAAGTAGCGGGGCATCAGCTAACCAAAATCAAGTCAAATCATGACTGATATCATCTTTACCAGAAACATCTTGACCTACAACATCATCACTACTGTCATCCTTAAATATGTTTACAGGTACAGAGATCTACACAGAGTCAGAAAAGTTTAATGTGAAGTAAAATGCTATATGACTGCACTACTGAATGCTTTGTTAACATCTCGGTTGTAGTCACCTACTGTAGGCCTCTCTGCACATCATTACCACAATGGAGTGTGTTTGCATGCTCACAACATGACTGATAACTGGTCACATCTCATGTAGTGTTCTGTGTCTAAAGAGTTACATCTTCACGTGCGTCAGACAGATATCCCTTTATATCAATGATCAGAATATTCCAGGTGCTCGATAAGATGCACCGCTCTCTTCATCATCATGCTTTGACACAGCCTTCGTTGCTGGTTATTGTAAATGGGATATGTGGTGTCACAGGTGCCATCTCAGATCTGTACTTTCCATGTGTTTGCACGTAATTGCATTCACTGCCATTCCCCTGTGTCATTATTATTATAATCATGATTGTTACAGTTCCCCGCAGAGACGCAAGTTGGTAGAAGAGAAACTAGACAGAGAGCCTCAAAGTTTTTGACCCATCCCAGGGTCGCCCACCCAAGAGACACACCCAAAACAACATGAACGCTTTGTCTTCACTTTTCCCTTCCTGTGTCCCCCTCACTTTTTCTTTGGGCTTTATCTTTTGTATGTGTACATAAAGCAATTTCAAATCTTATAGTTTTGTACATGTAATTTTTATGGTGTGTGGATATTTTCTAATAAAATAAAACAAAAATGGATGACTTTCTCCCAGACTGACTGCTCTGCTTTTTTCTTTATCTCGTTTCCATCCTCATTTGTGCTGTAGCTGTCCGCAGGACGACGTATAATTAACCTTGACAATTCTCAGCGAAGGTAAACATTGTACACTGTAATTTCAAAAGATAGGGAGAGTATATTTATGTTTCTCATCCACATAGCTTGAATGTGACTGAATTTAAACTCTGAAATGTGTTCATTTCTCGTAGGGTCAAACATACCCGCAGCAAATTAAATGTGACTCATCTATGTTATTCTATCATATTAATTATTTTTCTGCAAAATGAAAAGATGTTACATACATCCTAAGTTTTATATTTTTACTTCAGTGTTGGGCAAAACTAAATATAGATATCCTAATGAAAACAGAATACATGCCAGACTTCCACAATGGGCAATTACAGCAGCTATATATATAAGCAATGGATTAAATAACATGTAATGTGAAAGGCGTCACTTGTAATGTGATGAACTCACACAGAATTATCACCCTACTTCACTGTTTGGGTTTGACAGTGTGCAGCGTCACTCTCACAGCTCTCTTTAGTGTTGTTCTTGGCTGCAATAGACAGCTGGCTGTAAACTGATTAGCTACCTGAGCATTTAGCAGCTAAAGAGCCAGACATTTTCCTCAGCAGTTGGAAGAGACCAAAAACAGACTTAAAGGGAGAGTGAATACTTGTACTTAAATTCATCAACATTACTCCAAATAAGTCAACTTGTTTCGGTGAAAAGATCATAGGTGAGGCTCAGACAAGTACTGCTGTGGTCATAGACCAAAAACGACTGCAACATGGTGACTGAAATGATCAGAGCTTTACTAGATCTTACTGGTGAGAGATTTTTTTTTTTTACATTGCTTTCTTTTGCTGAGACATCGATGAGGCCTTCTTGTTCATTACTGGATGAATGCTTTGCTTACTGGGCCTCTTGCATTGTGGGATACCACACCATGTACTGTGCATGGATGCATTATTGTTCTATCGGGTGACATTACAGATATGAACTTTATAGAGAGCCTTGTTTACATTGAACAGTAGTACTTTTTAAAGAGAGGTGATGGCTTGCAAAATGCAAAGTGTTGCGTATTCCTCTTGTTTATTCCTCCAAGTTCCTGTGAACATAACCTAAATATGTCTGCTTCCTCCTCTCCCTCCTCTCCTATTATCTCCCACTATCACTTCTCCTCCCCTCATCTATTCCCCTCAGCCCCCTCTGTATTTTTCTCTCATTCTCTCCTCTCCTAACCTCCAATCCCCTCATCTCTCTCTCCTGCTCTGTTCTTTTCTCTCAACTTTAATACCCAATCTGCTCTACACAACTCCATTCTGCTCCCCCAGATCTACTCCAGTCCTCAGTTCTCTGCTCCTTAGTTCTTGGCAGGCAGCCAGCACCAGATCATCTCTCCGCCATTTCTGTCTCCTCTTTCTCCTTTACTCTCATCACCACCTGTTAACACAATTCCTCTCCCTTCTTGTTTTTTTTTTTCTTTCTATTAATGAAGCATAAATAATTAAATTAGAATGTATGGGGTTAAATAAAAGGAAAGCTAAAATATATCTTTTCTAACAGCAGTAGGACTGACTAAGATTACCACAGAAACAGAAATGGAAGGAGGATGAACACACAGTCATCCCATAAGCTATCAGCAGATGTAGAAAATGTGGCACCTGGGGTCTCATTTTGAGAAAGATCCTAATATTAAAATTTGATTCATGTCTCTATAACAGGGAATGAATATGATTATAATGGGAAATCAACGCAGCAGAGTAGAAAACAAATTCATCAGAAGACATGCTGATGAGTCATTATTATCATCATTATGAATTAATTATTAAACACTCACCTTTGCATGTGTACATGCTTAAAAGTTTCCTTCACAGCTGTATGAATTAAACAAGACACATCTACGGTGACAACATCCCGTCACAATCACTATGATACTGTAAATTAAAAATAATCAGTTATGCTTCTGAATTCATTAATTAAGCCAAATATTTATAACATACTTTGGAAGGTATTAATATGGACTCTATCTTACAGCACTGAGAAGTTTCAAGAAAAATATTTTCCACTCATTAATATGTAAATCTATGCAGCAAGGTGCAAATTTAATCAGACCATCTTCTCCACAGGGGCAATGCTGCGTGTACGTATTGAATTCCTGTCATGTACTGTTCTCGGGGAAAAAAAGTCTACACAGAGACACACACAGACAGATGTTGGCATGATGGCATTTTAAAAAAAAAAAAAAAAAAAAAAAAAAAAAGAAGGAATACAAAGAGCACAGGAACTTTTGTCACAGTGTCCTTGCCTGTTCTTAGTGTGAATGAATAATTCTTTCTGCTGATGGTTAAATCCAAACTTTGAAAGGAAAAATACATATCAATTTTAATTGGTTAGGAGATTAACCACAGGGCCACAGAGCTCACCCCTGATGGAGAGATAGAGAGGCTAACTTTCTTTGAGAAACTTGTGGCCTTGAAAACTCTCTATGACTACACACACACTCACTCAGCACTTTATTAGGAACAGCTGTGCACCTGCTTATTCATGCACTTATCCAATCAACCAGTCAGGTTGCAGCAGTGCAATGTATAAAATGATGCAGATACAGGTCAGGACCTTCAGTTCATTTTCATATCAAACATCAGAGTGGAGAGGAAATGCGATCTCAATGACTTTGACCATGGCATGACTGCTGTTGCCAGACGGGCTGGCTTCAGTGTTTCTGACATTGCTGATCTCCTGGGATTTTCACACACAACAGTCTCCAGAGTTTTTACTCAGAGTGGTGCGAAAAACAAAAAATATCCAGTGAGCTGCAGTTCTGCCTTGTTAATGAGAGAGGTCAGAGGAGAATGGCCACAGTGGTTGGATATGAAAGAAAGGTAACGGTCACTCAGATGAGCACTCTTTACAACTGTTGTGCGCAGAAAAACATCTCGTGATGCACAACACGTCAAACCTTGAGGCTGATGAACTACAACAGCAGAAGATCATGTCGGGTTCCACTCCTGTCAGCCAAGAACAGGGATCTGAGGCTACAGTGGGCAAAGGCACGCAGATGGTAGGGTCAGAATTTGGCATTAACAGCATGAATCCTTGGACCCAACCTGCCTTGTGTCAACAGTCCAGGCTGCTGGTGGTGATGTAATAGTGTGGCAGTTAATACCAGTCCATCATGGTTTAAATGTCACAGCCTGTCTGAGTATAGTTGCTGTCCATATGTATCCCTTTATGGCCACAATTTACCATCTTCCAATGGCTCACTCCAGCATGATAAATCACCGTGTCACAAAAGCTGGCTTCATGAATATGACAATGAGTGAGATCAGTGTACTTCAGTGGCCTCCCCAGTCGCCAGATCTGAATCCAGTAGAACACCTTTGGGATGTGGCAGAACAGGAGATTGGCAGCATGAATGTGCAGCAGACTAATCTGCAGAAATGATGCAGTCATGTCGACATGGAGCAGGATCTCAAAGGAATGTTTCCAACATCTTGTTGAATCCGTGCCATACAGAACTGGGGCTGTTTCGGGAGCAAAAGAGGCGCTACCCAGTATTACTGTGGTGATCACTAACAGAGGTGCTCGGTGCCTGCATGTGCACACCCAGGCACATGCACATAAACAACTCCCCAAATACATTCACATACATAAAAACACAGAGTTGTGCGCACACTGACACAGAAAGACGCCCACAGAGACACATTTGCATGGGATCACAAAGGTTTGTAAAAGAAATTCTTTTTCAAGGCTGCTGAAGTTGAGGTGGGCTGAAGTGACTGACTTCCTCCATGCTTGAGCGACTTCTTCACCATTTGCTCTGTGTGTCATTACTACTTGTCTGGCTGCTTCTTGGGTGACTGAATGATTTATTTCTACACTGTGACTAAGTGAAGTGTCTGTCCCCCCACAACCCCCCCCCACCACCACCCCACCTCCCAGACTTCCATTTCCTTCCTGTTCCACACTCAGTGACGGGTTGTTTTCTGCTTCTTTTTGAAGATATTTTTTCTCCTCTCTCAGTGTAGCCTCAGTGGGCTGAAAACTGGAATGGAGAGCAATGCAAGACATGCAGCCAACATCCTAAGATAGATTTAAACCAAGGGACGTCTGGCTGAATCTCATTTGCAAGTGTTTAACGTTTCCCCCTCATTCACACTCAGGGGAGTCCACTGCTACACCCGGATGTGTTATGCCTTTGAGGACTGCCTTCTCTCTGATGGCGTCTCCTCAGGTGGAGACTGGCCAACTCCATTTTGGATTCCTTGCAATTTTAAAGTGTGAAATCATTTTGACGGATGGGAAATATTAAAAGGAGGTAAAACTATCTACAAATGTGAGCTATTTTGTCTAAATTCGTGATTCACCTGAGACGAGCAGCAACCCCAATGGCTGCATGTTAAGTTCAAAGTGGGAAGACCTTAAGGCCTCTTTTACACTTGTTATTTCAAATGTATCACATCCAGATAAAATCCATGTATGACTTAAAACAAGTTTGTTTGTTCTCCATTGACTAGATCACATATCTGACTGCAATCTGTACTGGATTTCCAGGGCTACGAGCCTATAATGCCCATCAAAGTCGGCCCTGGGTGGTGGCAACACACATGAGCTGGCAAAAACACCAGAAGAATAACTTGAGCACTTCACAGCTGTAGCTAACTAACAGCAATTTGTTAAATAAAACACACGAGTGAATAAATGTAGGATAAGAAAGACACGACAGGTTGTCACACCCGAACAGAATATTCAGTGGTCAAACTCATGAGCATTCAGATAAATACAACTGCAGCCCAGTGCACTTTGTATTCAATCGCATGTGTAGAAATTACTGGAGCCATTTAATGAGGCAGAGAACAACGGGTCATTTTAATGCAACTGTAGCTGCTGTTATCAGAGACAAAGGAAACAGCTCATGGATTCAGAAATTCACACACTGAATGTGTGCCTACTTCCAGAGTGCTTATAGTTACACTACAGGAGGAGTAAAGATTATGTATGTTTGCCGCCGATACGGATCATCTATGAGTGAGATCGGCCAATCCACGGACGATACTGATCATCTTTGGCATGCATTGCATATGGCGTACATTATACAAGTCTCACACATTTCAATTTTCAACATGCCCGACATGTGAACAAGGTGGGAGGTGGGACAACACTGCACAGGACACAGTGCTTCTCTCAGCCGCAGACCCCAGAGTACTAACCTCAGGTGATTGGTTTTAAGGTGATCGTTGACTAGAAGCATTAATTCTGATCAACTGATCACTTATTTTTTCACGAAAATCGGCAATAAATCGAAATGATCAGTGGCCGATCAATTGGGCCATCAGTAATGTCAGTCTCGGTCAGATGGATGCAGTTACACTTTTTCGACATCTGGCTAGATAGCCTCTCAAACCACCTCTGTTGTTGGAGGTCAAACATGTAGATGCTGGACTAGATGCTGCTCCTAAAACTAAATGTGACAAATACATAGTTTTTTTCCACAAAAGAAGTTTAGATCTCAATCAGTAATTTTACTCTGTAACATGATGCCTTAGTTTCATTCTAAAAAAACAGTCCCTTTAAGACTAAAAGACTAAAAGCAGTCAATTTTGGGGGGCCATGATTTCTCAGCCTGTCGCAGCTCAGCTCCGTCAAGGCTCCATCCTTTTGTCCACATATGAATGGAGATGAACTGAGATGGCAACAGGTGGTTAAGTACGCTCATATATTCAGACTATGACGACACTCCTTTAAAGCGTCTCCATGGTAACAGAGGATGAACTGGTAAGGGGTTGCAATTGTTCTATTTCTGTTTTTATATCACTTCACTCCCCCCTCTTTGCCCCTGCACGCAAGTGTCCCTCCACATGACGTGCAGCACACATCACACAGAGGCTGCCTTCAGCTGAATCTCATTCAGCTGAAGCCGGTCGCTGCATGTACCCGAGCCGACTGAGCCACCAGGTGTTCTCCTGTTTCATAATGACTCAAAATCAGAGGGAAGGAATGACTCACTGAACGAAATTATGTCTCTCCAACTACCTGCCTCCATTTCACCTGGTTCACTCAAGTGCTTTAGTCACTAATTGAATTAATGCTAGCTTTGTGGTTTTTGTTCTTGCTTAATAGATTGTGAATAATGGATTGAATGACCACTTAATTTTCTGCCTTTTTGACTACTAAACTATACAATACAGTTGAGGACTACAGTTGAAGTGTGAGAGAATTTTACATGCTCGCTGCACCTCTACCATAAATCTCCACCCACTCCCAGCAATATTTACAATATCCCTAATCACCGGTGCCAGGCGACTGAATGGACTTCTACGAGACAACCTTCTTGCTAAGCAAATGAGAGGGGGTGATGAAGGCAATTGTTTGTAATCAGCCGAGCTCAGTATTTATAATAAGGGCACCTCATGGTGTTTTTCGTTTAATCTTCTGCAGACAACCATCAGATGTGTTTTAATGAGGACAGCTCACTGTGAGAGATAACTGAAAAACTCGGCTCTCCCCTGGTTTTATCTTAGCTTGGATGCACACCACAAGATCTCATCAAGTTTAGTTCAACTAATTAAACCCAGAGTTACCGTCCTCGCCCAGCCTAAATTTTCCAGATGAGGGAACTGCTGTGAAAAAGCCACAAAGGAAAACCATTATGACTGTGGGATTCAAGAAAAAAAGTATTTTTCTGAATTTGCATGCACAGGACTGTTTAATTGGGGCTAAATCTTGTCAAAGTATGTAGTGTTAGTGTCCACATTTTGGCAGGAAGTGGTAGGGGGGCTGCAGTGATCTGAATCTGTGTCTGAAGGAACAGCATGGAGACCTGTCGCGCAAGTGCAACACGCTGATTCATGTCACATCACTGTGTGCACCTCCCTCGACGTACTGCGGCTTTACATATTACATGTGATCTCAGACCTGCAAGACAGGAGATAAACAACCGACATCATTAATATTGAATGTGCATCTTCTCTTGCTAAGAAGAACATTTTTCATTCTTTTTTTTAAACTTTCCACAGCTGTTTGGACTTTCTTTTGGTGGGTTTTGTGTGAAACACCATGGCTCTGTGGTTACAAATGAGGGTTTGCGCTGCGCCGCTGCAGTTTCTTCTCACTGTCCAAAGACATGCAGATAAACTGAAGGAAAGTTCCCCTGCCTGTTGAGCATGCTAGAATACGTTTGAAACCTCCACCACTCCATACACACAGTAGAGAACAGAGAAAAGAAAACACAACTATGCCTTTTTCTCTCACTTTTACTTACTTTACTTATGTTAAAATATTCACCTTGTCTCTGCATGTTTGTTTTTTTAAATCATTTTCATCTGTTTTTGAAAAATAAAACATAATGCTGAAAGGCGTCTGTGTTTTGCTGACTTTCACAGCGAGGCAGATGTTATTGTTGTCACTGTGTTGAATCTATTTGCACATGCAGATTATACTGCAACCAATATGAACTGATTAAAAGCTTTGAAAATCACGTTCTCAGAGTCGGCTGGCGAACGTATCAAGCAGCTCGTATGCAATATGCTGTTCAAAAAAGGTACACTGTAGAAATCAATCTAGCAAAAACAGTTTCACGCTCCAGCTTTATCTGATACCGAGGAGGAGTGTGTCTGATGACGAATGAAGATGGGGAGGCAAATGAGGCCATCTCTGTTGACACCAAGCTTATTTAAATAACACATTCGAGCCTTCCGTCTCACATCCAAGTGAGGTCCCTACCTAAGGCTGTGTCTGACCGAAAGAAATGACACGAGGTGCTGTGTTGTTGTTAACTGTTTTTTGTTTTAATGGATGCAATTTTGAAGAAAATACAAAAAAAAAAAAAAAAAAAAAAGAATTGGCCAGATATTGTTCTTTGGCTTCTGATAAGAGAGAGCCAAGTGTTTTTAACTTTATGATGAGAGGAGATGGACATGATGTAAGGACGAAAGAGATGCCGATGTTTGTTTCTGGATGAAGTCGTTTTTGACAGGAAGAAGCCAGCTTCCATTTATTGTTAATGGAGAGCAGCACAGAGGGGTAGAAAGAGGCCAGAGCTTTGAAAATGATTTGCTGTCCAGTGAAATCTTCGGCAAGTTTTTCAAAAGGGGATGAAAATGCAGCAGCAAATGGGGGCTCTTTCGGGGATTTGAAATGTGATGTGTTATTTCAATTTTGCTTTGGAATAGCCACTGGATATGCATTATGCAAAAAAAAAAAAAATGTAACTGACTGATTAATTTTGATTCACAGATTGTTTATGTGCAGTAGTTTCAACACGGCGGCCTGGGTGTGAAACAGCATTTAAGCACACAATGGTGAGCAGAGCCAACAGACAACTGATATGAAAGAGATGAGAAGATGAAAGCCGAGAAAAGAGACGACAGCACGAGTCGTCAGAGTTTAGTTTAGAGGACAGCTTCATCGCAACAGCGCTATCAGAGATAAACAATCGAGTCAGCCGATCAGAGCGGGGATTAGACCCGGTGGGCAAGTGCATATGTGCCTTTGCATTTATGCATGAGTGTGTTTGTGTGTGTCATGCAGGCCATCGTTTTTTTTATCTGTCATCACCAATTCTATCCTCATATAAAAAAGACCATATCTGTGGTCTGCCATCTGCATATCAATCTCAACGCTTCACTGGATTTCACACCATGAAGAAGCCGCTTCATTTTTAAGATCTTTGAAGAGAAGAGTCCTTAATTTTTTAGGAACATTTTATTTTATTTGTTTAAATAAGTTGTTAAATTGGATTTGAACTTTTTCTTCCCCTTTGAAAGTCTGATTTCTTTCTACTGCTGCTGATGCTTCACTCAAATGCAAAATGGACCGAACTGTTGATGGAACTACAGTTAAGAAAAAAGAAAAACTTGAATACAAGGAACAAATGGCTTCTGTTGATTTTGAAATATGCTGAGATGCTACTCCAAGAAAAACAAAACAATTCAAACCAATTGAATGCAATAACCCTGCAGCTGTTGAGTGTTGTTAATGTTGAGGTGGTCCTCCCTTACCCTCCCCCTCACTTTTTTACTCCAATTATTTCAGGTGTGTTTGAGTCGGTATTTGTTTTACTTTTTTCACTATTTTTTTTTATTTGTTCATGTATAAACTCCTCCCAGATTTCCAAGCCTGAATAAAATGCACATAAGAAGCTCAAAAAAGTGAAAGCTGAGGTCTTGAAAGAATAAAGCTTTGCTATGTAAAAAAAAAAAAAGGAAAATAATATATTCACACAGAAAATTCCGGAGCTTTTGGTTTTAAACTTTTCATTCATGGTTTTGTAATGTGAAATCCTGCACATTGCATGGCGCCGGCTTCCAAACACAAATCCCTTCCCACTAATGAGCATTCAAATGATGTAGGTTAATTGTTCTTCTAAGTGCTTTTTAAAACATTTTCAACACAATCTTTGAAAGTGGGACATTCTACTGTAAATAAGAATGAAGAAAATGAAGCTTCTCCGCTAGATTGCATCTTCTCCTGCTAAACGCATTTAAAAACATTCCCAAAATTGCCTTTTGTGAATTGTGCAGTGAACAGACGCTCAGCAGACAGAGGTTCTTCCACTCCCACTCAGATGAGCTGTTATGTTGCCAGCGCAGCAGAGGAGCCGCCCCAGCGGGAAAGGATAAAGGAGACGTGAACTTAGAAATGCTAAATTAGTAATCAAAACCTGATAATCTGACTATTCCCAAAGCAAACAAAAGGTTTCCGAATGTTGATTTCTCACTGTGCAGGCTCAAACAGGAGCATAAACAAACCCTCACCCTCCATCGCTTATGAATTTTTTTTTTTTTTTTTACCCCAATTATTCCGGGTGCGTTTGAGTCACTATTTGTTTCATTTGTTTATATATTGACTTCTCCCAGGTTTCCTGTTATATCTTATTGTAGCATCTTACTAACTACATGAAAGTGATATTTACTGTGCAAATGCAAAGCTTAGACACAGACAGGCCTTGAATCCACACTCTCTCACTTTAAGGACACACTCTTTGATTATCAGCCTTCCCTCAATAACTGCTGCCTCTGTGTTCAAACTAGGACTACACAATATATCACATCAGCATTGTCATCACGATGTGAGCATACATAATACTCGCATCGCAGGGTGTGCAATGTCAAGTCAGGGAAATGAACTCAAACATGTCATGCTAACTTTTTTTGCTGCTTGATGCAAAAGGAAAACTCCCGCAGGTCTCATTTTCCATGACTAATCTACAAGAGAAGTCTGTCAGATATAACATTTTCTACTCCGGTTTAAGGCTTTTTGGATACATGGAGTTGGTTGCTAGTGACTGAGATGCAGAAAATCAACATCAGTTGTATGGAATTATTTCAGCAACGGAAAAGACAAGGTTGAACGTATTCAAGTCGTCTGGTGAAAATTCCTGTATCTTCTTCATATCACAATACATATCGCAGAAAAGAAATAATGCAATGTCAGTTTTTTCCAATGTCAAGCAGCACCACAGCTCAAACTGAACGTGGTTGGTTCAAAGCCAAAGTCTTGTACTGCAGAGAAGGTTCAGTAATATAGTAAAAGTAACAGCTGTTGAAATGCAGGTGTGTAAAAATGTGCATGTGCAAATTGCATGGGCTTCCACTAATGAGCTATTTAATTTCAGTGCTGTGTGTCACGGACAACTGCATTTACTGAGCTGCATGAATAGTTCCTTAAGCTGAACCTTCCCCTCCTCATTTCCATCAGCAATGTCATTTACCAACTGTAGATTTGCTCTAAAAATCCTCCTCTGCATATATGGTATTCAGGTAAACATCTTTTGGAACTGCCCCTTAATACTGGTACCAAAGTGAATGAAATGATAGAGACTCAAATCTCTTGGTTTAAAAGCTTTAAAGCTGTAGAAGAGATGTGAAAGTTTTACCTATTGGTTCCACTATTACAGTATTTACCTGTGATGCTGAAGTGACCTTTTACCTTTTAGAAATCCATCTACAATCTTGCAGTGTGCTGCGAGTTTGACATCTTTAAAGTTCAGGTTAAGTCCCAATACAATTGACTTACATGCAGTCATATTTCCATTATATTCCTTTTCGCATATCTGTTGAATTTTCCGCATTATTTTCCATTCTTATTGCAAGCCATTTTAATCTCCTCATCAATTCTTGGGACTACAATCTGTCACCCTTGTCATCCTTATCCTTAACCTGTAATACTAAGTAGTAAGCATTAGTGCTCATTCAACAATAAGACTAAAGATCAGGGTCTAAAGTAGATTGAGTAAAGTGGCGTTTGTATTTTAACTGCAGATTGTCACTTTCTTCTCATCATGATTCCTGTGCATAGCCTGGCCTTTTTTTAAACATCAAAACCAGAGGGTAAAGAGTTATGACTGTGTGTTTGATGAACTTTACATCGACTGAGCTGCTACAGCACAGTGGTGATAGCCCTCTCTGATAAGACATTCATTGTGTGCATTTGGCTCGCAGCTACCTTTGGAGTCTAAAGAGACATCAGCCATATCGGTGACATTTTCCACCTGCTCTGCTCTGAGCATCTGCTGCTGTCTGGGTCAGCTGCCTCTCTGGTGGCAGAAGCAGCTTGTTTTATGTCATTCGATCTCTTTTTCTCACACACTCATCATACACTTGTTGTTTGCTATGTGTCACTGCTGCAAAGATTGGTCTCTGATCAACTTCACTACATCAGAGATGGCTACAGGCTATGCAGTGTATCTGTTTTGTTTTTTTGTTTTTTTTAGATCAAGTAATCCTTTTATTTCAAGAGCAAAATCACAAGAGAAGTTGCTTTCCATGCCCACTTAAATAATCTCTTTCTGCTGCATCCAATTCAAGGAAAAACTTGAGAAATGGGTAAAAAGAGTTGTAGGAGGATATCAGAGATATGGGAGATATAGGAGAGTTGGGGAACACAGAGAAAGAGGAGTAGAAGAACACAGTGTCCACAGAGAGAAACATGAGTCATTGAGTGTCGCTTGAATTCAAGGACATGAATGTAAGAGAAAAGAACACCTTCTCACTGGCGAAGAATAAGCTACATTGGTGATTAAATAACTCTGTGCATACAGAAAACCGAGGCTTTACAAATAAGTGAAACGTGTGTGAAAGTATGTTAGGTCATTGACCAATGGAACAATATCATATGCTCAGATGCTAATACCTCTCAAAGCAGGTGTAAGGATGACAAAACCACTGAAATCACACACAACAAAATAGAGCTATGTGGAAAATATGCAGGTAAAGATAAAGTAAAAAGCTTTTTTTTTTTTTTTTTTTTGGTTTGACAGGAAACTGAGTGAATTATGATTCAAGGAGAAGATTGGTATGTTGTAAGCATTTTCTTGAATGGCTGAATTTCCAGGGGGTGATTCTACTGTACTGATTGAAATGGTAGTGTAATAAAAAATTAAAAAAAATTAAAAAGGAATGAAATATAAATTATAATTATGTCATTATTACAGGAACGGGGCTGCTACCCTGCAATTGAAAACAAAAGAATGCCTGAAATTTATGTAACAACTTAATACAAAGCAAGCTGAATAGTAAAATACTTGGATTGCTCTGCTGCTATCACAGATCAGCACAACAATGCTGATTTAACGTGTCTCCTATGATAAAAATCTGTTTCAGCCAATTGCAACGCACAAGTGGGACTATTTCTTAACATATGACTAATTGAGACATCAGATATGGTCTCATTGCAGCTCTTCCAACTGAAAAACTAGTTTAAAGTATAGACAACAATCATTCAACAACAAGACAATGTCTGTCTTTAAATAGTAGGCTATATTATTCTTTTCTAAACATATTTTATACTTTAAACTAAATGGTGGTTTAAAGAGTGGCTTCAAGTTCTGTTGAATATCTGTGTGAAGACAGTCACCCTGCAATTAAAAGAGCCAAAAAAAAGGAAGAAAAAAAACACATACTCTAAAAGTAGTGATATTGTTATTCAAGGTTTAGTTAAAATACACTGATCCATCCTCTTTATCAGTTGGCATGGCAACATTTGACATTTCTGTTATACGCAAAAACAGCTGAAGAGATTCATTTAATAAATCACTCCCATCAACTGACTAAACTAAAATCACATAGATCTAAAAGTATTTAAAGCCCGTCTCATAGTAATTGTAGCTACTGCACCTGCTACCTATCTACTGTACTGCAAATACAGTAGAATTCAGATTAAAGCTGTAACTAATGATTATTTTAATCACTCATTAATCTATTGATTATTTTTTTGATTGATCAATTAATGGTTTTGTCCGTGAAACAGCAGAGAACAGTGAAAAATATTAATCAAATTTTTCTTGAGCCTGTGGTGACCTAATTAAATGGCTTGTTTTGTCCGACACCCAAAATATTCAATGTATGACAAAGAAGTGCAGAACATTTTCCCATTTGAGGACCTGAACCATTAAATGTTTGCCATTTTTGCTTGAAAAAATTAACAAACAATTAATCAATTATTAAAGTTTAATGAAAAGTTTAAATCGATGAATTTACTAATTGCTGCAGATCTAATTCACAGTAAAATGTCTTCATTATGAAAATGAATAAATGTTCACTCTTTCCCTAACGATTTTACTTGCAGTGCAAAGGAGTGGGCTATGCAAGATGAGAATACAGCAATTTATTAAACTCCAGATCATAGCGTATTCTTAAACATGGTACTGAAGCCGAGTTAATCAAGAGGCACATTCAGGAGAAAAACGTGAAAGAATCATTTCATATAAACTCATGTGACTGGATTTGAATGTTTTCTAATTAAAATAAGATCTTTTTTTCTTGGGGAAAAAATAACTTTAATTGGACATCTTCACACCTTAGCTGCAAGCTTGTGCCTCCCACCCTCACTTTCTGTATTTAAAAATAACTCTCTCACTACTGCATGCAGCAGAAAGCGCTTGATCCCGGAAGCAAGGTGAAGGTTTATGGCAAGTCAGTGTCAGTGGTTGTACTGTACATCATGATAGAGATCGACCGATATGGTTTTTTCAGGGCCGATACCGATACCGATTATTAGTAGTCAAGGAGGCCGATAACCGATATTTGGAGCCGATATTTATTTGCAATAAAAGGGAAAATATTGGCGTGAAAATCTTGAATAATGGAAAAATTCCACTTAACTTTGTTCAAATGCCTTTAATCATATGTTTATTTAACAGCTTTTCAGATTTGCAACATGTTAAAGTTTTTTTTTTCCTTAGACAATAGATATCTTTGTTTTAAAATTCTAACAAAAAATGCAGGGAGCTCCCAGGCTCAGCAGCATGTCTTATAAAGTTAAATGAAAACTTAAACAAATAAATAGCTCACTAAAGTTTTCTACAGTAAATAAAGTATTCCAAAATTTCAATATAACTGAAATGTTAATCTTTCACTTATCTTTGTTTTAAGTTCAAACAAAAACAAAAAGTGCAAGGAGTTCCCAGGGTCAGCAGCATCTCTTATAAAGTTGACTGAAAATTTAAATAAATAAATAAATAGTTCCCTGAAGTTTGCAGTTTGAAGAATGCAGTTCATGTAGGCTTTATGATGCAGTTACATTATGTCTTAAGTCTTGAACAGCAATATCCTGCTCCTCTCTACAAGAACCTATCAAAGACAGATTCAGGACACACTTCATCTAACAATATGTCATTTTCTGCTGCTTGGGATCTCTCAATCAACACAGAAAAAGGTAAAGTACTTGGTAGTTAAACAGCCATTATTGCCCTACAGTTTTCTCTCAGACAGATGGTACTTGCTGTCAGTTTCTGCAGCTTCTCATGTGGCTTACACAAACACACACACACACACACTATTCACTAGCCATCCCCTCAACGTGCTTCCCTGCAATCTCTCTCTCTCTCTGTGTCTCTCTTTCTCACACACACTTCTTACTTTTATAACTATTTCAGTATCAATGTTATCAGTAACCTTGTTTCAAGGGATTAAACACTAAATAGCCTAAAGCATCTTCACTTTAATAATCAGTGTTTATCGTAGGAACAGACAGCTGCCGCCAACGTATTGGGCCTCACAGTAACGTTAGTAGTCGTGAGTTGTAGAGTTTCTCATGTGACTTCCACACAAACACACACTATTCTCTACCATAACAGACATTCTCCCCATTGCTACAGTCTGCTGAGCATCTAGAGCCGCGGACCGATGGGTTAACGTTACGCTAAAAGCTAACCAGCCTTCACCTCGACGGGCTTCCCTGCAATAAAACTGGACATATCGATATTATCAGCAACCTTGTTTCAAGTGATTAACGGCACGTCTGGAGGGACTGCGAGCAGCAGAGCTGCCGCTTATGTTTATATAACGTTAATGGGCTCACAGTAATCTTACTAGTAGTTGTGAGTTGTAGAGGACTGGGATTTTTATTACAATTTCGGGAAACTCTGCTGCCTTAACTTACCTTCAAAACAAGTATTTGCTCTCTGGACCTTCTCCACCGTGTGTGTAAGGACTGTTCATGCACAGCTTACACTGCTGATTGGCTGTTACCGTGGCTCTGCTTGTAACCAATCAGATGGTGCTGTGGGTGGGACAATGCTGGCGACAGAGTAGTGACAGCAGACAGAGAGGCGCGGCTGCATCAGAGCCAAAATAACCCAGTTTTAAATTGATCTCTTATCGGCTGTCGAATTTTAAAAAAGGCCGATGCCGATATGCGTCAAAATGCTGAATATCGGCGGCGATAATCGGCCCGGCCGATAATCGGTCGATCCCTACATCATGATACAGTAAGCAGAAAAGAGAAAAATGTCACAATTTTACACTTCAAAGCTGGTGCACAAATATTGCTAATATATTATTGAAGAATTTCTCAGTGGGGCTGAGTGTACTAGGCTTTTGAGAAATATTGATCATCTTATTAGGTTGTCACGCTTTGTGCATTTCAGTAAAATGGCTCATTAGATCACCGGCACAACCTGCCAAGTCACAACTGCTACACTTAACACTGTCACAGATCAGCTCCATCTTTGCACCACCACACTAAGTAGTAAGGGATGTGAGTGTCAGGAACAGAGAATAGAGCTGCATTTATGCTGATTTGTAGATACTGATAATGATGCTGATGCCAATATCAGTGGTGTCCACTCACATCCAGACAGGTGGCAACCAGTCACAGCGATTCTCTGATAAATATTCACACATTTGCTGTTAAAGATTCAGCTTTAATTTAAGTTGAATGTGAGTTGAGTGAGGTGTCATTTTTCTTCTACTGTAAATGTCCATCATAATTAACTAAATATGTATGCATGAGTTATGTACGAGTAGGGTTTCACACATACATGTACTAGCATGACAGGTACTGTTGACAGACTCTGTTCCTAGGCAAACACCCGGCTTATGACGAGTGCTGTCGTACATGAACTCGCTGATCACTTTGCTCTTCTCCCCCGACACTTCAAAACACGACAGATTGGGCTGGGTTCATGATCGACCCATGCTGTGTAAATATTGCCCTGTCAGTTCATTATGCAGCTGCTGTTGTTTCAAAGAGCAGCACAATCTTTTTTTTATACAACAGATGAAACGCAGAGAAGATGAAAGAGGAAATGAAATGACGGAGGAGGAGTGGACGGAAGGAGAGGACTACGGGCAAAAGAGGAGGGCAGGGAGGATGGTAATCAGATGTCAACGCTGCCTTATCCAGGCTGTACACGCATGCAAGTATGCGCACACACACACGCGCACACACACACACACACACACACACACACACACGGATGTATTGCAGGATTTCCGTCCTTTTGTTCAACCTTTCTCTCTTTCATATCTCTATGTATGTTTGTGCATCTTCATCCATATCTGCCTCCTTGTAACTCTCTCCTTTACCCTCCATCTCTGAGTCTGTCTTATTGTCCCAATGGGTGTGTCCTATTAACTGTAAGTTAAGGACAAACTGTAGTGGGAGAAAATGAATCTCTTCTCCCCCCCATCCTTCTTTGGCCTTCATATCAACTTTACTTTCCAACCTATTTCCCCCACTTCTTCTTCCCTTACACTCGTCCCTGCTGGGTTTCCCTTCTATATCTCACTTCTTGCCTCAATCCCTCCACCTCAATGCCAGTTTCATCATCCTCCTCCTCCGTCCTCTTACTCCCTTGCCCTTTCACTACTCGCTTGCCTCATTTTCTCCTCCTGTTACCAGCGAGCCAGTTGTTTGTGTGCGTGTGTGTTTTTAAACTGTGTTACACTGTCACGGCGTGGTGTGTTTTTTTTGATAGTCTTGTGGCTGGACCACATCCCAGTTCTCTCCTCACATGGCTGAACACACAGACATTAAGAAAAAAAAAAGAAAGCCTTGTCCTCTGCTCTGGCTCACTATCCATCGTCCCAATCTTTGCTTTCTCTTCTCCTCTTCTCTGCCATCTGCAGGCGGCTTCAAAAACGAGAGAACGAGTTCAACAAGTGTGATGGAGGAAGGAAAAGAAGAAGAGCAACAGGAAGTGGTAGACAGACAAAGTCATGACAGCATTCAAATTGGGAGCAGGAAGAAAGGGAAAAAAAAAAAAGGAAACTAGATTTGTGTTTACATTGACAACAATAGAACATTAAAGGAACATTTTCACAGCTTGCCCCCATAGGCGCCATTCTACGCTGCTTTGAACGACTCCTCGTCTTCCGGATCGCTACAGCAGAGGTGGCAGGTGCATATCTAGCACAACCCACAGAGCAGCAACAGCCACAATAGAAATAGGGTTGAAATGAGGCGGATCACCTTTTAATGTCTAGATGGCAGGTGAGAGACAAGAGGCAGAGGTGGGAGTCAACATGTGGAACGCTGATTATTTACAGACGAATTGACATAAAATGTGCACGTCAACAGTGTATGCCAAATAACACCTTAAGTAGGACGTGTGTTAGCATCAGAGATACTCTGCGCGTGAAAACAGGCAGAGATCCCAGAGAGTGATGTGGCACATGAAGCTGCTCTCAGGCAAACAGGAAAGCAGTTCAGCTGCCAGATAGATGGATACCAAGCAAAGCATGGCTAATAACACACACATGCATACATATAGCTACACATGAGTAGGCACAGACATGCACACACAAGCCTACCTGCACATACTCTGATAAACAAAAACACTCATGTTGCAGAAAAATTATCTTCTTTCTACCACAGTGTCAGGAAATGCAAAGTGTCCAACCCTCAGAAACTCAGCTGCTCCCTGCTGTTATTTCTCAAGAAAAAGTCTGGCAGGTTTTGATGGATAGTGACGATTTCTGATCATTTCAGTCATGCAGAGTAAAATTGCATTATGTGTATCTGACAAATTATTCACAATGTACCATCCATATCGGTTTATTCTACCATTGTTTAGAATTGTAATATTTCTTTATCAATCGACATATGTGCAGTTCCAAATTAGATGAAACAAATCACACAAAATGTTCCATGATTTCCTTATTATTTACTTTATTTGTTGTTTTATTTTTTGAAAATATAATGAAAAAAGCCTTATCTTTTTTAATATTTCTAAAATATTGCTGTTGCACCTTCTTGTATGACATGTGCAATATAAATAAAGTTGTGATTTTATGATTATTATTGTGTTTTTGTAAATATATTTAACTGATAAAATTGACTTTGGGCTCTATTTTAACAGTCAAAAGCACATGGCCTGAAGTGTACGGCGCAAGTGCATTTAGTGTGCGTCCATAACCACGTTGACTATTTCAAAGGTGGAAAAAACAAATGCTGCACCAGGAGCATAGGTCAAAAGCTTGCACCTTGGCAGATTGCCATTATAATGGTGAAGTGTTTCACACAGAATTTTTTTTTCATTTGCGGCTGTTGATCACATACTGTGACTGGCCAGTGAGTCCAGTCCTGGCATACACGTGCAACAGCTCTGTGCACCCCGGGGGGCAAAGAAGGGCTGAGTGAATCAGTGCACTGCGCACAAATCTACGAAGAAGCAGCGGCACAAATCACAACGTTAGTCGTATTTTATGTTACATTACGAGAGGTGTAAATACATTTTTGGTTCATTACGACACTGTGGTGGGACAAATTTAGTTAAGTTGATAAATGGGAAACACTGTGGTGGATTTACCAAGTAAGAATGCTTCTCTGCAAAGCCTCATTTATGTCATGACAAATGGCGATGTTGTACAACACACGATACGCCACAGAGAATGCGCCGACCTTCTGAGGCTGGATTGTAATGTTCCACCTGACTAATCCAAACAGCTGAAGCACATTTTTAGCTCACTCTGCTTGTATGTAACAGGCAAGTGTATGCACTCTGTGCACCCACCAGTGTAAGTGCATATTATTATCTTGATAATGCGCCTTTTGAATAACAGTGAAATACTGCTTCACTGACGTCAGACAAGGTTTTTATTGGTCAATCACGTAATCGCTTCCACTGCCTCAAGATAGCAATGCACCAACAATGCACCTGACCACACCTCATTTTGAGACCAAAACACCCACGGGCGCACAGATAGGAAGTATATCTGCTATTTAAACACTGTGGGTGGACCGGAAAACCAAAAATGCATCTGTCGGAAATTAGCAAAGACACTTGCTTTGCGTCAGGTGTAAAATAGGGACCATAGTTTGTTTGCTGTTAATGTTTATGTTCTTTTATCATGCCTTCCCCTTGGCAAAACCAGACATTAAATTATGAAAAACTTGTTTAGTTTTAGGTAAAAGAGTTTCAAAGACTTTTCTAAAGCTGGACATTTGAGAAAAAGAAGTGGAGGGAGAGAGCGACACTGAATGAGAATGAAGACCAAGAGATGCAGCCACTCTCTGTCTGTCTCTGTGTGCAGCTCTCCAGCTGTGCAGTTCTCTGGCATGCTGCCTTCACTCGTTATTCACAACATAGATAGGATCATCTTATCATTGCACTCATTAGGTATTCAGAGAAAGCAGTATCATAAAAACTGAAGATTAGCTAAGCCTCAATTTGAATGTGAATTCAAAATGGTGACAGTCTGTTGCAGTAATGTTGTGTTTTTCTAATTCATTGCCTTTAGACACTATTTGCTTGGCTTTTTCAACTGGTGACTGAAAGACCTTTTATTGGTTCTCCTAGTGTTTTTTACATTTGTCATAGCAGCTATGGCAACAGGAGTGGGGGCATTGTTTACCTTTGTGATTGGTTCACTCTCTCCAAACACACTCTGCTCAGAGTGAAGCCCCAGATTCAAGAAGACTGAAGGCAGAGTAGTACGAAGAAAGGAGAGGGGACTGCAGCACTTGCAAAACAACAGATGCACATGTTACTGTGAAAGAGCATCACTGTAGCCCAGACATTGAACTCTTAGCCGTGACCCTGCATCCACGCTATCTGCCGCGGGATTTGGCGTGCCATTGTTGTGGGTGTTTACATCCCGCCATCAGCTGCTGCCAACGTAGCGTGTGATGGCGTCAACTCCATCACTGCTAGATTATAAACTCAACACCCACATGATTTCATGGTCATTTCAGGAGACTAGCTACACTTCTCTTTTACTGAGGTGGACCCAGGAAGCTGATGAGACTTTGCAGGGATGTTTTAAAGCCCTGTGTTAAGTTTTACGGCCACAGACCGGAATGTACTCTCAACCCCATGAAGACAACATCACCTCCAAGACAGACTCCACAGCGGACTACATGAACTTCCATGTGGACGACACCATCCCCACCAGGACAGTGCAATGTTTCCCAAACCACAAGCCCTGGATAACCAGCGACCTGAAGGAGCTGCTGAACAGGAAGAGGAGAGGCGTCAGGGACGGGGACAAAGACCTACTGAGGAGCGTGCAGAGGGAACTGAAAGTGAGGGAGAGCAAAGATGCTCACAGGAGGAAGCTGGGAAAAAAATTTGCCAGATGTGGCGGATGTCTGGTATGTAAAAAAAAAAAAAAAATCACAGGCTTCAAAGCTGAGGGGTAATCAGGCTGAGGGAAACCTGAACTTCATTCTTGGTGGAGAAAAGTGATACAAACACTTTGGGTCCACCTCAAGAAACACAGAGGTTGTCTACAGGATGGGATAATGCAGACTCTTCTTGAGAAAGCTTAGGTCCTTTGATGTGTGCAGCAAGATGCTACTGATCTTTTACCAGCCTATTGTAACCAGCAGCGTCAGAACCAGTGACACCAACAAACTCCGGCCGGCTCTGGGCTGGGGAGTTCTCTGGAGCCCTTGGAGTTGGTTGCGGAGAGCAAGCTGCGGCACAAGCTGCTGAATATAGTGGAGAACATCTTGCAGCCCCTCCACGACCTGCTGGTCAAACAGCGGAACAAAGACTTCTTCAGCTGCTGTGACAAGCAACACTTCAGGAATTCATTTCTGCCATCTCTCTGTCGAGTGATTCTCCTCTGTGTGAGAGGGGACTCCTCTGACAGAATAGTTTTTCCTGGTAAAGAACAGAGCGCTCATGTGGACTTTTTCACTATGATAGTATGTATTGCATCTGTCACATTATTATGATCTTTCAAGGTTTGTGCATCTCTATATATATCCACCAACCTGCACTAATTTACTGTGTATTATATTACCACCATTCTACAGTGTACAGTAGGTTCAGCACAAAGTATAGCTATGGGTCTATCTTTCGTCTCTATTTTCTTTTTCTCTTAGCCTATTTCTATTTAGTTATTGTACAGTTTAGCCTTTAATTGCACTGTCTGTTATTTACCCTCTCCATTGTTTGCTGCAACACTGCAATTTCCCTTTGACATTAATGAAGTGCACTATCTATCCATCTACCTGTCTTATTCCGTGATACAGCTGGGCAATTAGTTGGCAGTTTGCCACTTGAGTACGACTTGGCGTTTTCATATTATCACCACATCATTGAACTCACTTAGAAAATAACAAAGGCTTACATTAGTGAAGCCTCTTAATTTTAGTTGCAGTCTAATTTTGCTGGCAGTCAGCCACTTTAAAAAGGCTCTTAAAGTCATGACTTAAACAGGTACAAATGTTTTATTTTCAATTTGTCATTAGGGCACATTGGCCTGACCTGATCTACTCATGGCTATCTAAACAGGGAGAAACCATAACCGATTTTTAAATGCCAATAGTGACTTCTTTAATCTTAAAAAAAGAAAAGAAAAGTAAAATAGACACCTTAGAGGACCACACAGAGGATCAAAGCATGTGGATGAATCATAATAATGTTTTGTGTCATATCCTCCACCACACATGCTCAAATGTGCATGTTAAGCCACTGCATACAGTGGGGCTGTCAGGATTTGCTAATGTTGCTGATGATACCAGTGAATCAAAAATTTATGTTAAAACATATTTTGCTCCCAAGTCAATTTAGAAAATATTGGAAGTATTGTTCCCTAGCTTGATCTATTAGCTCGTCACTAAACATTTCTGTTGCACAGTGACTAAGCTGTGATGGATCTCTGATTTCTTGTAGCATACTCATTCCACTGAAGAAATAACTTCATTCTTATTGATTATTTTACTTTCATTATTATATTGTGCCTCCTGAATGCATTGATTTGAATACAGGCCTAATTACTCTCGCTGTGGAAAACAGTTTAAATTCAAAACATTTATCCTGGGAGTTAACAAATGACTGTTGAAACCTAATATGACTCAATTTTGGATTTCACAACAAACTCCATTCCTCAACCTAATACATGGTGGCATGTTGTATTAGTCGAAATTGCACGTCAGGAAAGCCTGTTTAATACCACCCTGGCAGATTGGCCTGGAGTGTGGTTCCAAAACTAAGGAAATCCGTGGACTTAAGATACATATTTGTCTAAAAAGAAAGATCCAGGAAATACGGATTAATAGAATTTAAAATAGACTGATTTTATAGATTTACTAGATAATATTCTAAACAATAATATTAATTTAGAATAGTTATAGAGCAGCACATAGTATTCAGAATTACATAAGAAACTGACAAAATCTATGATCATTTTAATTTAACCTATTTCACATAGATCCCGCCCAATACATCAGCGAGATGGTTTTATTAACAACTTTAAGCCAATAAAGATAAATCTGTGGTATTTATTTTTGCCGGATAATAATTAAGAATATGGAAAGTCAAACATACAGTGGCGATTTCATTACCAGTGTTGCTATTGAGTAGTTTTTGCCCGACAGAAAGAACTACAACTCCACTGTTGGGGAAACATTATGTAACACAATGCAAGTTCAGAATCTATCTCAGTTCAGATGAGTGCTACAGGGCAGAACAGAGTCAGTGTTTGTGGATCTGCGACTTCATGGTAAGGTGCTCATTTTCACATATAATGCATTACTTGAATGATAATAAAACATTCACACTATTTTCTCCTTTTATCCAACCTAAATTCACCTAGCCTTGGTAAAGAAAGTCACCATGGTCCTCCTGTGCACTCAACAGCAAAGTATTTTGGTGGTGTAGGCTATAGCCTACTAATATCTCTAAAATACAACCTCCATTTAGTCTGAACGGTCACATCGGAGCCAACTATGACAATTTCGGGTATTTAAGGAAGAGTTGGTGACTCATGTACCTTTGAGAAGAGTCAGACACCTACGTTGGTGCTGCTAAAACGCCTTCCTACTGCATCTTGGTGATGCAGAATACAGGTTATGAACTCACTAAATCATCATCCCATGTTTACTGTCGCCCTTTGCTGTGAAACACACACTGAGATAAATATAACAAAGGTGGTCCAGGAAGGAAATTTGAGTCCCAGTTGTGGCTGATTAAAGTGCTGCAGAGTTGGACCAGATTGAACAGAATACTGAAGTGAACTTGAAAGGGTTTGATTGACAGGCGGCTTGTTACCATTCCAATTAGAGAGTGTTTACTGCCGCCTGCTGTGTGCATGTGTGTGTGTGTGTGTGCCTGTGTGTGTGTGTAACTTTGTATGCACATAGGTGTGTGAGACAGTAGGTGTTTGTGCGTCTATTTCTGACCGTATGAATGTGTGTACAATTCCTGCAGCGATGTATGCTGTAACGACAGCGTGGTGCCACAGTCAGACTGACACATTAACAGAGGGACAGAGCAGGTCTCCAGAGTGAAGTAGGTGACTGGTTCAGCTTTTTGCCAGTCAAACTGACCTCTTTTTCTCTTGGAGCAGAGTCTTGCCTCTACGTTACAACAAGGAAAAACGATGGTGTTTCTGATTCTGAATTATCATATTTTGTGCAGGTTAATAAAGCAACAAACAGTACCCTCATCATATTTCAAATATTAAAAAATATGAGCATTTCTTTGCAGATTCATAACATTTTGATGAGTGTTCCAAGTTTTGAAACAAAACTTCTCCTTTTGGGTCCTGTGGATATTTATGTGACTGCAAAGCCCTGACTACCATCTGGTGAGCTCCCATATGACAAATAACCATACAAATAGTTCATTTCCACTTTCTGGAGGAAAAACTCTGCCTCTGACTTATAATTCAGTGTCTCCATCACATTCTGTGGGGGGCCAGCCTTCTTGGTCATTTTATGAGCCAAAGATAAAGTTGGCTATTACATCAGCTATTACATTATATTTCATTTTGCAAGATTGTGTGTGATTTTTTTTTTCAAATGCTAAATACAGTTTTGAATCAGAAGGCTTTTAAAGATATAGTAGGTAACTTTTTTTTTCTCATTGAAGGGCTGGGCGGAGCATTACAGTGTAGGGAGACACAGGGGTGGGAGGAAGGGAGTGGTTTGCTTTCAATCTACATTATAAATGTCAATTTCTTGACATTCTTTATAACTTTCAGCCTGTACTTGTGATAAGAACAACACAGTGCAACAACAGGAGTGCAGGGAAGGCTGTGGGAAGCCAGTGAGGGATCATGTCCTCAAACTTCTTGGTCTCCTGCACAAAAGCAGGTGGGATCTGAGGCCCACACATGCAAAGCAAATAGCTACATAACTACAATGTAAGCAGACTTATTTTCCATGGTTAAACAGAGGGATTTTGGCGCAAACAAGCCTGAGCGCTGACTGTCTTTGTACAATATTGTCGCTAGCTGAACAAACTGACTCAGGGGCAGCAAAGTATGGTCACCCAAAAAGCTGAAGAAGCACACAGTGGATTTTAGCAACACATATGCACACCACCTACTCTCTTGGGACTTATTGGTAATTCTGAAAACTATCAAATGATCTAAAATGGTAAGAATGAGCAGCCTCTATGATAATATGGACAAAAAAAAAAAGGCATTATCAGATGCATGCAGGAAAGGTGATCCATGCTTTCTTTCTTCAACCACACAAGTCAAGCTTACCGCAATTTTAGCATGTTAAAATTTTTCAAGGCCTTTTTTCACATCTCTATTTTAGACTGACCTTGTTTAAAAAAAGAAAAAAAAAAAGCTCCATTCATTCTGCCGCTATTTTTCCAGGTTTCTTTTAGCAGTGATGGTAATAACCTTGACACGATGGCCCACCGAGGTGTCGCAATACACAGTGGTGAAATCAAAGCTCCACAGCACACCATATGGTCAGTTTGCACTGGCAAACTGAAGAATAGCATCACTCTTCTCTGCTCTCTCATGACCAAAGTTTGGTGTGATTTGACCTGTCAGTAATGTGCAATGTTCCTTTAGTGGAGAGGGAGAGAATCACTGAGGTGAACTATAGACTCTGTCCTCCTTTCATCTGTGTAGGAGTGTATTAACCTTTCAGAAGCGTTATGAAGACAAGGAGGGTTGTGTACATGTGTTTCCGTGTGTTTATGAAAGACTATTAAATGTACTGTATAGGCGTGCTGCAATTTGTGTCGGTATAGCGCGCGTGTGTGTGTGTGTGTGTGTGTGTGTGCTTGCTGTGTATGTGCGCATGAAATATTCAGTTATTGTGTACTATGCTACATTGAACCTGTTCTTGTAATTCCGCTGTGTGTATGTTTATGTGTGTGTGTGTGTGTGTGTGTGTGTGTGTGTTTGTTGTGGAATGGCAAGGGTCAGGTTTAATGTAATGAGTAAAAGTTTTATAGACTCTCCTCAGACATCTGTGTGCATATGTGTGTATGTGTGTGAATGTGTGTAAGCTGAGATAGTGAGTTCTATGTTGTGTTGTGTGCCTCAGGTCTCTGCTCCTCTTTGAAGTGTGAGAGCTGTACGCTTTTGATATGAAGGCATTTAATAAGCCTCAGTCACTCTGTCGGAGCGTGTGTGTGTGTGTGTGTGTGTGTGTGTGTGTGTACGCATGAGTGTGTTTAGCATCAAGAAATTCAATCTGTCTTGCTCTCCCAATGTGCAATTGCATTTGTGTGTGTGTGTGTTAATGTGAAGACAATCAACCCTCACTCTTGGCACTGCATATTGTCATGGCTTGTGTCCCCACATTATAATATATTTGCATGTACTCACTGAAAAACACACATACAAACATGAATAGATAAAGTTGACCTCATGCTATACAGTGTTCAACATTTTTTTTTGTTTGTTTTTTTAACGCTGAAGGAGAAAGAAACCTCTGCAAAGGTTGCAGAAAGAGAGAAACAGACAACTCCATGAAGCAGAGACTAGCAGACAAACTGAAAGATAGACTGACTAAAAAGAAGGAAGGCTAGGCAGGATGAGCAGGAAAGACACGACAGAGATGTGGATATGGGTAGGTGATGTACAATCTTAATGAATTAACCAATCAGATTTGCGTTTCTGGAAAACACGAAATACACATAATAATTTAGCTCATACAATACTGTATATATACAGACTTTTCCCCTTTTTTCCACAACCTCGCTTGCTTTTTTCTGTAATTTTTTTATTGTATTTTATTTTCTATTTTTAGCCAGTAGAGGAGCATGGCGTTAAGGATGGCAGTGTTGGTCTGTAGGTTGGTAGATCCACCAAGATGCTAAGCTAAGTGAGGTATAGATTACACCTGCTTAGCATCAACATCTGTGTATTGTCATTGTGAGCATCATGGATGTGGTTAACATGCTGATGTTAGCAGTGAACTCAAACCTGTACAAAAGAAGTGCATTATACTCGTATTAGTTTAATCTCGTAGTACACATGCGGAAAGTATTCAGACCCCTTCATATACAATATTTTGTCATGCTGCAGCCTTAAGTTATTTTTCCCCCTCATTAATCTACACCCAACACCCCATAATGACAAAATGAAAACAGAAAAGGAAAAACTGAAATATCACATTGACATTGAGTATTCAGAGCCTTTCCTATTACACACTAAATTTAGCTCAAGTTCCTCCCATTTCTCTTGATCATCTGAGATTTTTCCTCACCTTCACTGGAGCCCACCTGTGGTAAATACACCTGAATGAACATGATTTGGAAAGGCACACACCTGTCTATATAAGATCTCACAGCTGACAATGAATATCAGAGCCAAAACCGAGCCATAAGGAAGAAGGAGCTGCCTGCAGAGCTCAGAGACATTGTGTCAAGGCGCAGATCTGGGGATGGCTACAAAAATAATTTCTACTGCATTGAAGTTTCACAAGAGTGGCTTCTATAATTCTTAAAATGGAAGAAGTGTGGAACAACCAGGACTCTTCCTCGATGTGCCCCAACTCTGGCTACTTTTAAAAACTGGCTAAAGACTTGTGTTCACCTCTGCTTTTAACTGCTGCCAATAACACTCTTATAATCTTATACTTTTTCTGTATTTCATTGTTTACATTTTTTCTATGCATTTTTGCATTTAACCTTTTCATTTTTCTATGCTCTGTTGTTTTTATCTATTTTTAAGTAAAGCACTTTAAAATGTCTCTATGTGAAATTTGCTGTAAACATAAACTTTCCTACACTAGCCAAACCAAGCAATTGGGGGAGAAGAGCCTTTGTAACACAGGTGACCAAGAACCTGATGGTTACTCTGGCTGAGCCACAGAGATCCTGTGTGGAGGTGGGAGGAACTTCCAGAAGGACAACAACTGCAGCACTGCACCAATCTGAGCTTTATGGCAGAGGGGTCACACAGATGCCGCTCCCCAGTGAGAGTTTTCAGAAAAGCACCTAAAGGAGAAACAAGATTCTCTGGTCCCATGAAACCAAGATTGACTTGTTTGCTCACTGTTCTAAGCTTCATGTCTGGAGGAAACCAGACATGATGCATGGAACTGGTTCTTAGAAAAGTTTCTCCCGTCACCACCAGAATCTGTGGAGCTCAGCCAGAGTCACCATGAGGTTCTTGGTCACCTCTGTTAACAAGGCCCTTCTTTTCCTAATTGCTCGATACAGCCAGGTGTTAACTTGACACACTATACTGTGCAGAGTGTGGGTCGTCCTGCATGTATTATACCAAATCTCTCCTCTGTCTGTTAACATTGCCATGTATGTGTAGATCGTTTAACCAAGGCTTATCCCAGGTGAATCAGATCTATCGAGCTACAACATCTGCTGTGTCCTCTAGTCTCCTCTTTCTGTCCCTGAACTATTTCTCTATTTATCTCTCAATTAGTGTTTCTTTTATTTCTTTTATTAAAGCACTTTAGGTTAGACCTCGCTAATGACCGTCGCTCCCTCTCTCCTGCTGTTTCCTCATCTCTCTCTGTTCTAGCCTCTTGTTCTCTCTCCATCTCCCCGTACCACTTCCTGCTTTTCTCCACTTGTCTTTCATCTCTTTTCTGTTAGCCTCCCCTCTCATCTCCCCCTAGATCAGCACACACACTCTCTCTTGCTCACTCTCTCGCTCTCAAGCTTCTCTCTTTCTCTCTCTCTCTCTCTCCCTCTCAACCTCCTGCTGAGCCCCTGCTCAGCAATCTTGTCATCACATACTAAAAACACTTTATCAAATGAGACTACAAAATAGCATATTACCTCATGCTGTGTGTGCACACACATTAACATCATCCATATACAAAGCATGCCACATACACATGACACAGACACACCGTTGGACCAACACACTAGTTAGAGGTCATATCATAAATGCACACACACACACACACACACAGGCGCCGAAAACTCTGAGTGTGTTCCATCTTTGTATTTTGAGTGTGTGTTCTATTTCCAATCGATACTGGGAGACTTGACTTGGAGGGAATTTAGTGTTTTGCTGAGGGACACTTCAGGGGGATGGATGGTCTCTGTCATACAGGACTGAGCACGGTTCCTGCAGCTAAAGGACAGTTTCACAGCTCACTACCGTTCATCATCGCGCTCTCTGTGTTTCCAAGTGTGTGTCAGTCGAGTGTGGTTTTGAGTGACAGCAGAGATGGGCAAAGAGCGAAGGTATCCGACATGTTGGACAAACGTCGAGAAACGAAACAACCATGACAGTGAAAGCCACTGCAATGGATACAATTACAAGCTGAGCATGTGCCACACATAACAAATACATGTACTTGTTACTTCTGTCAAACATGGGCGATAAATTTAGATCGTTCGGTTTTTAGTTACTATTTCACTTACACCGACAACACCGAGTAATGAGTATTTAATATAATAACCGACTGCCGAGTTATTTGTTTTGGACCACCAGCTGAGAAACAGGGTATACAGTGTGTCTGAATTTCAAGGTGTGTGTCCCATTGCTCATACTGCTTTCTGTTCGTTAATCTCATTATTCTCTCCATCATCTTGGCTTTGTTGGTAGATTAACACTGGAATGGGATCAGGCTGGATTTAGTTTCCTTTTTAGGATATGGAGAACAGGTTCCTCTTTCGGTTTGTAATTTTGCTTCACTTACCTCACTTTACCCTACTTTTCTTTCTTCTGTACCGCCCTCCATCTCTCTCTCTGGCTCTCAATCTGATGATCATCGTCTGTCCCATATTACTCAATATTTATCACATATATATTTGCCTCTCCTTTGTTGTCCTCTCCTCAGCCAACTACTGTACTCTCTGCTCTTACCCATTAAAATGCATTTTGCAAATGAGATAGGATAGACAGTGGACTCGTTTACTACTTTTTGTATTGAACATCTATCAAGTTAATTTATTTTAAAACACATCTCAAGTGCATACAAGTAAATGTTCTAAAAAAAAAAAAAACAGCTTGAATATGTGTAATAATCTCATTATACTCACCGTTTCAGGTGAAATATTGATGCTGTTTTATGGCTATAAATCACACCATAAGATGCATCTCATTTCAGCTTTCTCCAAAACGAGTAAACAGAGTTCTAAATAAGGAAAACAGTTACATAATCCAATTGTTGGAGCCAAACATTTCCTCTGTGGCTTCACAATTCCAGTATTTACACATACTCTTAGCTTAAAATACTAATGCCTTTGTAAAGTCAGAGAGTTTTAATAATTGTAAATACAGTGAAACACCAATGTTTGTGATTTGATGACTTGTACCGATGGAATTTATCCAGTCACTCATAATTCCATAGGTTCATAATTTGAATAGTGTATATTTACCACACTTAAAACTAAAACCATGGAAGTTATAGTGTAAAATTCAATGCTTATTCACTGCTTATTTCAGTAGCAGCTATTTATTAATAATAAAACTGTTTTGTAACCTGTGTCTATTCACTTGTGTGTTTTGGTGAATAGCTAACATGAAGCTGCATCAGCTTAGTTCTGCTAAAGGGTTCAAAAGGTATTTTAAAATGACACAGATAATTGTAGGTAATGACAGATATCAGGCATATAATGAATACAAACTTGTCATTCATTGGCATTAAACAACCACGAAAAGTAATGGCTCACTCACTACCATTGACAACTGTCACTAAGGTTTCTTCCTCGTTGTCATTCATTCTCTGTGCTCTCTCTGTCTTTTTCTCTACAACTCCCTGTCTCTCATTTTGCTTGTCCGCGCGTGTCCTTGTGCGTGGAGTTACTGATGAGGTTAAGCACATGATTAATGGGTCTATCTGACAGCGTTTACACTGCACTCATCTCCACTTAACTACACACAGGAGTGCACACACACACACACACACACACACACACACACACACACACACACACACACACACACACACACACACACACACGCCAGACTCTCCTGCACTTCGTCGCCCAGGGTAACAGTATGTAAATGATATGTAGATGACAGGAAGTCAATTAGGAGACCAGAGAGCTATGACTCTGCAGAACTCCATTAGTGAAGCACAGATCAGCTCTCAGTCTGGCTGTATGTGTTCTCTCCCTCCCTCTCTGGCGATCCTATGCTATCCATCTACGTGTATGTGTTTGTGCTTGCGTGCATGTACGTGTACGTGTGTGTCTGTATACACTTGTGCCTCTATGTGAGGACATTTTGGTTGGTCCTCACAACTTCAAAGGGCTGTTTGAGGGTCAAGACCTGGTTTTAGGGTTAGAATCAGGTCTAGGTTTTGGATAGGGCAAAGTATTTACTAGTGATGGTTAAGGTTAGACTAAGCGGCTAGTGTGAGTGAGTTAGGGTTAGGAGTGAGTGTGTGTGTGAGTGAGTGAGTGAGTGAGTGAGTGAGTGAGTGAGTGAGTGAGTGAGTGAGTGAGTGAGTGAGTGAGTGCCAGTGAGTACACAAATCCATTAGTGGAGCACTGATCAGCTTGTAGACAGAGCTGTGCTTTGCAGCTGACATGCAGTCTTTTTACAAGCTGTACAAATTACAAATTGTTGCAAGATCAAATTAAATATCTTCTGCCTTTTCACACAAGAAGACAATTATGTGAGGACATGATTACAAGTTTGGCACTGAAACACTGCAGTGTTGTGGTCAGTGCTCCTGCTTCCCTCCAACAATGTGGGTTTGGTTCTCCGCTCTTGTGTGTTGGGTTTTAGAAAGATTTTTCAGTTTGATCTCATCCTTTCTAAATCCCTTTGGGTGTACATAAAACAACCATTAATATATAATTAAATTCACATCTAATAGTCCTTTCTACTGCATAAAAGAATAAAATTGGTTTAATAAAGGCACTAAAACCAAACACCATAAATATACTGAACCATTATTCAAAATATGGGTTGGTTTTTTTTTGCCCCTTGAGGCTGCATTCAGCATCTCAAGCTGGTTAATTTTGCTGGGGGATAGAAACCAGTCCTTAAATAGTAAGCTGAAATCAAGATTTAAGACTGGCACATAAAGCATATTGCATATAACATTGTCATATGAAGCATAAAGTGTTGTCAGTGTCAGTTATGAGAAAAAGTTATTGACAAAAAGTAATGTCATACTTGTCTCACACGTCATCTCTGTGAACCAGGATGTTCTAAAAAACCTTTTGGAAATAAAGCAATAGAAACATTTGTGACTTCTCACTACTTAAAAGATACAAAAACCACTGTAGTAATATAATATTTTGTGTATATGAATCACTATAGCATTACTATAGAATACTATATAGTGCTGACAGTAGAGTAATGGTAATATAATACTGTATGTTATGGTCATATTTCTTGGGAGAAACAGCACAAAGGGTATATATTTGTAGGCAACCACATAGACCAAGTCTCTGCATGGCATTTGATGTCACTTGGCCATCTTCAGTCTTCAACTCTAAATATGGCCCTTTATCTGTCTGAGCTCTTTTCATGACCTCCTCTTTCTCCACAACAAATACTGTACTATCCATTTTATGAGGTGCAAGGAGCATAACTGCGCAATTCCCAGCCCCTGCCCAATGTCCGGTCTCTTTCAAACTTCTAACCTTTTTTTCTTAAAAACACCTCATCCTAAATCATGCATGACTGTACCTTCACCCGCCGCAGTTGGTGAAAATGGGATTGAAGCCCACCTGTGTCTGCTCTATTTTTCTTTCCCCTCTTTCGTCCTTACATCCTATCCTCTCTTCCGGTGTCTGGTAATGAAGTTAACCAAAGTGCTTTCTCCCTTCACACTCTTTTCTTCTATCTGTGTATGTTCCATTTGGTGAGCTCTTCCCCTTTTCCTCCTCCATCCTCTCTCTGTCTCTGTGTCCAGTCATGCAGTTAACAACAAACCTGCCCTCGTCTCTGAGCCTTTCCTTCCTCTTCCTTTTTCACTCTCCCTCTTTACTTCTCCGTCCACCAGCCTCCTTTATTTTTACCCTGCATCTTCTCTTCCCCTCTCTTCCCGCTGTCGTTTCTTCACTACTCTCCCCTCCTTCCTCATTTCCCTCCCTCTGACCAGTCATGCAGTTAACAACAAAAGCAAGCAGGTAGTTGCTGCAGACCAGGTTGATTCACATGGTACACTGAGCCTCAGACTTTCCCCAGCACTGGCACAGATACACACAGACACAACTAACACTCCCAGCCTTTCAGCTCCTTTCCATTTATACCAGTTAGTATCTTAACAGAACAAAGGGGAGCAGGGATCATGGATCTCTCACATCAGGGCACAGGCTCCTTTTACTCCATCAGTTATGTAGCACAACCTTACAGTATGAGACACTATTTCCTTTGTGATGTGCTAAAGGGAAAACATGGCTGCTTCCACTTTTAAAGATAATTTTTTAGAATTAATTGTTGTTTTGTGTTGGATATTTCAGAAACGTGCCAACACATTTCAATGAAACTGTGTGGAAGTCAGGCTCCATGGGATTTGAGCTGTTTTTTTGTTTTTTCTGTGTTATTAAAAAGAACCAGAATTACTGTGATTACTTTTAAGCATTCAATTTTTTTAAACACAAGTCTTCGACTGGGCTTCTGTATGCACTTGAGTGCACACAAACACACACACACACAAACACACAGACGACCCTGTATACTAATGAAAATGAAGCTTATAATCCTCATTAAAATGGTGAATCTTGTCATTTACTTAGGCTGCACTTAGTGTTGAGGTTGAAAGAATTTGACAATGCCTTTGAATATAATGCAGCCCAGTACACACAATGCATCACAGCATTACTAAAGCACACAAATAACTGAGCTATACAGCCTGACTTAAATATTTTAATTAAGGTGGTAATTATTGCAGCGTGACATTGCACAGGTGTTTAGATTTCTGTGGTCAATGTACTTTGAGCATCGCTATGAGTGCTTATGTTTGTTGTGTCGTCTGTTGTCGGGATTTCTTGTTTGCCCGTTCACCAACAGATCTTTTCCTCAAGTATAATTCAACAATTTCTATATTCAAATTTCACAAATCATACTGCACTTGTCTGCTTGAAAACACATGCAGCTCATATTCCTCTACACGCGCACATGCACGCAACCACACAAATAAGTTAAGATTGGCCTTCAAGGTACCGCCAAAATATGCTCATTCTTTTCACACACATGTACATGAACACCCTTACCATAACAAACGGCACATACACACCTCAAGGAATGTGTGTTGAAAAGCAAAATGTGTCCCCCTGTGAAGTCGTGTGGGCTGCAGAATGTGTTATCAGCATCAGAACAGTTTGGGTTCTAGATAATTGAAAGGAGTTGAGGAATATGTCTCACTCTGTCAAACAGCCACACATGTGTATACACACACACACACACACACACACACACACACACACACACACACACACACACACACACACACACACACACACACACACACACACACACACACACACACACACACACACACACACACACACACACACACACACACACACCATCATTGCCACACATTTTGGGAAACCAGCTTCAATTACTTCTCCTCGCTCTCTCATTTTGTACAGCTGGTTTATCGTATCAAGAAAGATTTGACTGCACTGCATATGACAAATAAACAATTGTTTAATATGGGAAGAGGCTGTTATGTATCGCCAAAAACACATCGTGATCTGATGCTGGCGGATTTCATACTGTTGCAGGGAGTGCCTTCACACACTCGTAGAAACACAGTACAAGTGTTTAAATATACAGCGATTTTCAATACCTGTGTCAGCCTTCAGCTTTTTTCATTTTTATTGTTTATGTTTGCTTATAACATCTGTTGAAATTTGTTTCCTCGCCATCTTCTCTTCTGTTTCTGTCTCATTCCTTTGCTCATATCTCTTTCTTGAGTGGAACTATCTTTAGTGCTGCCACTCAAACACTGTGCTCAGTACTTGCGTACTTTCCTCTGCTGTACTTGTCTAAATTGTGGTTGAGAAACAATTTGGGCTCCGAGTTCAAACCCTCCCTGCCTCTGGAACTACATTAGTGCCCCTGCTGCTCAAGGTTCAAACCGAGCCAGAACTTTCTCTCCTGGGTTTCCCTTTTCACTTTTCGGAAAAAAAAGAAAAGAAAAAAAAAGAAAATAAGGAGAGAAAAACAGTTGGATTTTTGTCACTGTACCAGCTATCTCTGAGAAGAAGCACTTGTGGTGAGAATAAATGGAGCAGCGACAGATTTACTTAAATCAGTGAGTGCAATAATTTGACAACGGAGTACTTCTACACACATCACACATGCATTTGTAAATTGGCATTCCCGGACCCAGAGTGGCACAAAACTGGAGCGTTTGTATTTCAGAGTGCTCACAGGATTTTTTTTTTTTTTCAAGCAATAAACCACAAGAGGGTATTTTTACAGTGACTTTACAACAGCTAAGAGCTGTTCGAAGGCTCTGCAGTGAGAAACCCTCTCAGTCTAAAATCAATTTAGTATAGCCTCAAGTGGATTATTGCCTTTTATGTAACAAAGGTTACAAATTATAATGCAAGAAAGGCTCATGTTCAGTTCATCTTTTATGCTTTTAATCAAGAAAAAATGAATTACAGTCTTCCACCATTATAGTCTAGTTCCCCGGCCACAACCAATGACACAGAATTGAAAAAGAAATATTTGACCACCCTCTGTTGTTATTGTAGTTTTGTTCCTTAAAAGAAAAAAAAACTTGTCAAGAGGTCTGTCAGATTTTAGACTCGCCAGATCCTACCGTTCAAGCCTGGGCTCAATGCGGTCGCACAAGTTTGTCAAACTTTGGTTGGAGTCTGACAGGAATCAAAGTGAAGGGCCAATGTCGTGAGACACAAAGCCTTTCACTTTCAGAGCCCCAGACTTGCCCAACAAACTCCGACTCGACTTGATGGTTCAAATGGTTCTGTCAGTTTTCCAGTTGGCACCCATTTAGTATAACAAAGCCTTTACTCTCCCTTCCCTCTGTCTTTCTCTCCATCTGTCCCCTCTCCTCTAGCCTTCTCAATAACCGCTCCCTCTGTTTCCATCTCCTCACATCTCTCCTTTATTTTAGTCCCATTTCTTTCTTAGCATTAGTGAACTTGTTTTTGTCTTGATTTAGTTCATCTTCGGGCACTTCATACAGTAATCGAGACGGGACTTTTATCCTCATTGGAGCTCACCGAAATACAACTCTGTCTACTGCTGCCTCTACTAAAATCAACCATGGCAAAAGGATGAGAGACAGACTCAACTCCAGATATATTATATGTGTGTGCGTGCACATGTGACAGCAAAGAGCAGCTGGACAAAGGGATGGAAATAAATAATAAATGGAAGACATCTTCTAGACTCCCCATGGAGACAGTAAAGCGGGGATGGATTTGGAGAGGCAGGAGGAGGAATAGCGGAAAGGATGAAGGATAGATGGATTTGTTGTGTCCATCTTACTTGCATTTTAAAATGCAAGCTGACAGGGGCCTGAAAAAGAGGAGGGTAGGATGATCAAAAATGATTTAGGAGTTGTGAGAAAGTGACTAATTAAAAAACGGTTGCAGCTTCATAGGACTGTGTAGTGTGTGAGGATCCTCCCTTTTTGAATGCCACCAAGAGGTAATGGTGGGTTTGAATAAAGCTTTTGAGAAACGCTCAGGATCTGCCAAATGGCCTTCTCACCTCTCACAATAAAAGAATCAAGAATTAGCATTGGCCGGACCAGGGAAACACCTTTCTCAAACCCGGAGACTTCAGTGTTTTGACATGATAATAACAGCAGGACGTGAAACCAATTAAAACCTCGTGGGGTCCTCCTTGATGTAAATCCCAGGAAAAGGACCAGATAGGGAAATCACACTCGTGGAACAGAGACTGATGCTTCATTCAACAAAAGGATATATATTTCACAAATTAAACATGCGCGCACGCGCACACACACACACACACACACACACACAAACACCTAGACACTCCCTCTCTCTGAGACATGAAACCTGCCAGACCCCGTCATAAATCATAGATGCTTCCCTGAAGTGACCTGCCACTGACATGTTTCCTTGTTTAAGCACATGTGTGGATTAACAAGAATAGAGTGGTCCAACTATTCAGTCCTCCAGTTAAACATTACTCAGAAAATGTTTTTCTTTTTTGTTTTTTGGTTTTTTTTTATGAAAATTGCTCCAACTCTGATGTCTGTGTGTTATGAAATCACCAAGTTATGAAGTTTTGTTGTGATTGTTACCATGAATACTTTGGTATTTGTAATGGTTCTAATCTTTAATATGTTTTTAGCTTTTGTCCTCCTAGATTTCCCATCATTGCTCACCAAGCCTTTGCTAAAAATCATATTTTACTTTTTCAAAACTAATGTTCCTGCATTTTTCTTTTTCCTCTTCATTTGGCCGACCACATTTCAATGTTTAGCTGAAATAGGCCTCAGTTTGTAACACTATAACCAAACTCAAACTTCAGTAAGTCTCTCTTTGATAGTATTTTGGACATTTTGTTGTGCGGCCAACGAAATTACTTACAAGACTATTCAACAAGTCTAGTTAAGGAAAGTGAGTGTATAAGATTTCTATCCAACTACAGCCACAACCGACCAAGAAACCCGCAGAGGCCGTATTGTCTACCGACTCCTGCCTGCCCGCAAGAATCATCATCAGCCTCAAAACTCCGCTCCATCAACCCTGGAGCGAGGTCGCCAAATCTGCTGAGAAGCTCCGCTATTTGACCCTTGTTGCTATGCAACCACTGTGACCCAGAAAGCATTACCTCGTTGGGAGAATCGTGAGTGAAGCCAGCATCCAAACAAACATCCAAACTACTTTGGGTTCTCCTGTTCCTTGAAACAAAGGAATTAATATTCATTAGAGGTGAATTAAAATTTGGGTGCAAAAGACAGTTTCACCTCCTATAAAAAGACACCTCGATCTGCCAGTTTATAAAAAGATCACACTTTCAGCACTGAGTGTTCAGCTCAGCAAGCAAACTTTACTTGCTGTCTGTGAAAGGAGTTGATGTTTGATAGTGCTAAAGATTCTTATTTTTCAGTCCTAGAGAAGCTGATTGCCCCCTAGTGTCCCTCCATCCTCTGGTAACTCTGAACCGCATACTTCATTTAACTATCGCCAAACTAAGTGATCAGTTCATTTCGCCATTCAAAAGATAAACATTTTTTAGTAACATAACAATATAACAACAATCATTTTTTTCATCTCAGTCTGAACTCTGAATAAAGGAGGGATTAATAATGAAAGCATAACAGTTGCTTGCAGACATTTACTACTTCTGACTATAAGACTGATTAATTTGGTCTATTTTCCTTCAACTGAAGGTGGTGCCTGGATTCTCAACAAGAGCAAATTTAAATTTGTCTAGTTTTCATTCAAACAGAGAGCTGGGCTAAAATAACAGATGAGACAAAACCAAGAAAGACGGCAGTGAGAATTAAAAAGATACAGACAAGGTGCGAGAAGGTGAAAAAACAGGAGCAATCTGCTACAAGACATATTTAAAACTTAATTATTTAAAGTAAAAACCGCCCAGTCCCCAGTTTACGGCTTATACTATACTGTTATCAAAAATGTTTCTTTTATGATTGTAAATATAAACCTTGATTCTGTCTTAATCTCCTACTGCTGTTTTACCCAACATAATCACCTTATGAGGAGACTTTAGCGCAGTAATTCCCAGCCATGTTATACTCAAAACATATATCCAGATATTGAGCCAGCTAAAACACCTGAACAATGTTGTGATTTGGAGTGTGTGAAACCTAGTTAGTTGAAACAGTGATGGGGCTTGATGCCTAATTAATTTTTTCCCAATAAAACGCACAAAGTTTAGGAGTGCAATAAAAACTCATCAAATAATGTGTTTTTACTTGATGAAGTCAGGAGGCATTTACAAGCAAAATGATTTATTTGAATACAAAAGGTACACTAGGATCTTAATTACTTACTACATGGTCAATTAAACATGTTGGGACCTGTAGTAAATGGGCACTTAGTTAAATTAGTTTTCAGATCGATAAATGAGAAATGATTATTGTTTGCTTAAATTTTTAGGCACATTTAAGTATGACATTTTTTGTTCATCAGCTGCGCTCCCTTCTTTGTCACATTTATACAAACAGTTCTCTGTGGACTACTGGAGCACCATTTCTCGCTGTTGTCTGATCCAGGTCTGTAGATGTTATCTCTGAGTAATAGCTACAGTCTTTTGGTGGTAAGAAGTGTCTTATTTTTAGACTTGGCATTAAGGCAAAGAACTCTGGTGGCAGTCCACGACAGTTTGGGTCACTTGGCGCTAGTGCTGAAATAAAATTTTGTGCCGCTTGCAAAATATTATAGCAGGCATTTTAGCATCGACTTCTAAAACTCCCTGCTAAACCAGTATGATACGATTGGCCTTGGGGAGCTGCTTGATACTATTTCCCCAACAGGCCCACCCAGCTTTTCGAACCACTCTGACTCCACTCGTGTAGTCTGTGATGGCACACAATAAATAATGCATCGCCTCTTGCTTCTCACAACACTCACGTTCTACAGGAATGCTTAAAAGACTCTTTTCTTTAAAAAAAAAAAAAAAAAGAAAAAAACAACAAAATGACAGACAGACAAGCAGCAAGGATGGGAGAAAGAAAGACCAGTCAGAGGAAGAAATGGATGGCAAATGAGAGAGAATTCAAAAGATCTGTGTGTGAATAATACTTCTCTGGGTAGTGTGCAGGCCTGTAGGTCAGATAGGAGTTGAGAGAAAACTTAGTTTAGATCCAAGGAGTCCTGTGGGTCAGCGTAGAAGCAGCTGCAACAATATTTGGCTTTTGGGAAATCAATGCTTGATGCTTTGATGTAGCCCACAACTTCCAAGTCAGTAAAATGTTGTTCAGATCAGAGCGTCCAATTTTACTGTTCAAAAACCAAAAGTCACGGGATATGAGTCATGCTCTCAAGGTGAGACTGCTGTCGTTCTCTCACGAATCTACAGTTCGCACAAATTCCATGAAACTTTAGCTTTGCTTTTTATAAAGTCGTGTCCGCCACGTCTAAAAGGCAACTAGAACTGCGACCATGTGTTTGTGCCGATTACTTATTAGGTATAATTTGGGATCCCAGCATGAGAGCCATAAATGTTCTGTGTAGCAGCACAGACTTAATGTGATGTCCTTCTCCTCAGGGTGTCCAGCTCCTTGGTCTGCCATAACTATCTGCAGTAGCCGCAGCCAGCCAATGAGACTCCGCTCTGGCTGTTGCTCATGAAAAAAAAGGAAGCCGCTGCTGATGAGACTTTGCAAATGATTGTAATTATTAAATTATCTAGAAATACTGGTGTAAATTGCACGGTGCATGTGCAAAAGCCTGCTGCTATGGATACCTATCTATGTCACCACGCAGTGATAAGCACATGTTGAAACTGGAAATATTCAATATTATTTTTGTCTGATTAATCTCTGTGTACGTATGTGTAAATCCCTACAATTACACAGAAAAGGAAAAGCAGTCAGAAGAAAATGTCTAATCCTTGAAGCTTTGCCATGGATGCTTGCCAGTTTTCTTTCATGGGTTGTCAGGTTGTGATAATTCTTGATAAACGTACTTGGAACATGCTTTTGGCTTTAAATTGGAGGTTCTTAAAACATTTCAACCCACGACCCATGTGAACCGTTTTTTTCCTCTGATCCGGAGACTCAGGCTAAAAAAACTATTAAATATTATAAGCACATTGGTACTCTAGTCATGTGTGAAAGCACCACAGGTAGGAAGCCCTGGGCTGAAATATATTGCAAAATCATTTATAGTGGGCCTGCTTACGGCAGGTAGGAGTTTGCACCCACGGGTGGAATGGTTCCCAAGGAGTTACAATAAATGCTAACACTTGATGACATGTGGCACAGTTGTCTGTGTGCTGTAACTAATGTATTTTTATGTCAATCTAAGTTGTTCGTACAACCATAACCTTCACGTTAAAAAAGCTAATGTAGCTATGACACACTAGTTGTTCAACGACCGGCCAAGACTCACAGTGGTCGTCTATTTGCCTCCTGTAGGGTAACAAAATGTGTATATCGCATTCACACTTTAATGAATTTCAGGCACCGTCATTATGTCGAGCACTGAAACAACATGAGTGCTCTCCAGACAGCAAATCAGAGAGAGGCAAGTCTTTGATAAAATGTAGTTCACCTACTTGGAAATGAGAAAAACAGCCAATGCAGCATCACTTGCAAATTCCTTTGGGACTTTTCACTGTGTCTGTTTTCTCAAACACAGACCCAGCAATGATTTGATGGCAAGTTCTCCTGCTCCTGCTTTCCAGATGACAGTTTTTCTTATCTCTTATTTTGACTACCAAAGTCAGTCTCAGAAGCTGATGATGTTTTTTGTGTTACTATTGATGAAGAATAAAGAAACAATCTAAAAAATGTTATCTACTTACTGTGGCATCACGAGTTTCAGAAGCAAGATCTGAACATGAATGTGTGACCCGAGCCATCCACGATCTTCGGGGTCTACTTTGCAAAACCCAGTTTCTTAAATATTAATATGATGTCAACAAAAAAGGTTTTTTCAAGAGCACATGTGAACGATAAAACACAAGACACAAACTACTGTGGTAGCAACATGACGAGGGGGAAACATCACTACCAGTGGCGTACTTGTACCCCACATAAATAAATCCAAATCAAAGTGAAACTTAAGCACATGTCTAAATAAAACATCTGAACTGGCTTAATTCAGACAGATTTGAACATTAGGAGAACAAGCTTAGTGGTACGTTTGCATTTTTTTTCCCCCCTTAAAGTGTCATGAGGCTTTAAACAGAGAAAAATAACACTTTTCACTTGCTGTTCTTGCACTAAAATGTGCGAGGGTGAGGGAAGCATTTAACAGCTGAAGGTAAATACAAGTTGTATACTAACTACAGCAAACTGCAACTCCTCAGACTCTACCCTCCTGTTTGAAACTTTCAGTTTGAATCATGGTGGTTGATTAATAGTATAGTAGTTGTTTTTCTTTATTTTTTTATTTTTTTTAAACTTGATTGGGGATGGGATGGGAGAATTCCCTCTTCAAACCTCTGTACATGTAAATTACAGTGTGTACGTATTACTCAGTGTGTACAGTGTCAGTATCAATCTGTGAGTTGCAACACTCCAGCAGGTCAGCATCACATAGTGCAGGAGGAAAAGACCACATCTGAGTCCTTAATAATGCATGAAATGGTGTTAAAAAGATTATGAGTAATGTAGTAATGCCAACAGTACATGCTTCTGGCAGCATTATTAACTATAGGCCAGGAGTCTGCATTACTGTGGGGACAGCCAGATAGTCTGAAAAGGATTATATAATGGGACCAAAAGATGACTAATGCAAAGATATGGAAAAAGCAATATGACTACTGCACGTCCCAACAGGCAAGAAGCGACTGGCTAGGATAGAAACCCCATGGACCTGTGTCCACCAATCAGCTTAATTTAGCAATAAGTTCCCAGCAGCTGCTTCTTTAACTAAAACAAATGCAGACTTTTCTGCACCGTTAACAGCCCATCCTTCGCACTGTACTGGAAGGTTGAGTGACGATCTAAGAAGAAATCCTCAGAGGAAAGTATTCTTTAAACCTGAATAAGAGAATTATATATAGACCTGTAGGACATCTTTCACCAGTGCCAACAGGGATTTAGAGATTATGAGTAATATGCAGCTGCAATAACACTCTATTGCTGGTTGCATTTTGTAAGTAGGCCTGAAGAGCCTTGCTCTAATTTTCTCTGTGGCCTGTAGATGTTTTTATTCAGGGATGGATTCACTCACAAAGATTAAGAAATAAATCAAGAAATATAATGCATGCCCTGTTTTTGGTTGGATATCTCTAATTAACATCTCTTATATAATATTCCTTCCTCTCTCTCTCTCTCTCTCTCTCTCTCTCTCTCTCTCTCTCTCTCTGAACAGTTTAGTCCGATTAATATAATAAATAAAGGGGAAAAAAGCTCCACCCCTGCACACGCTTACATTGTATTTCACAACTTAAATCATAAAGTGTACTTTATAAAATGATGTACTCCCACTTCCTCTATACTCGCATCACCTACCTGCTTCAGCTTACAATACATTTCCTGTCAGAAAAAAAAATGAAAGTATTGTCCTTTACTCAAAACACAGCATGTTTTAAAAAGTGCATTATACTGTGTACTGATCCACTGCAGCGACTGTCTCTGGAGACACTGGTGTTGTTGTCTCATCCTAAATATAAATTCCCCTTGTATGGTTGTTTGTCTATCATGGCGGGGTGTTGCTCTTTGATTTGTGAAGGGGCTGACACAGTAACCTCATCTTCAGCTCTGATTCTTTCGCTGTTAAAATTTTTTTGTTATCAATTCTGTCATCAATCCATTGTAGCTGCTGAAATAAACTGCATTACAAAACACTGGCAGCCTGAAACTGCAAGATAGATAACCAATAGCCTTTCGGGAAATATGTGGCTCTTTCACTGCTAAATGTTAAATTGTCTACCAGACATTGCACATGCACTGTTTCCTTAGAAATTAAACATTACATTTCTAAGCCTAGGCCTTAGCTCCCCATTAACACCCAAATGACTTTCAAGTCATGACTCATTTGTTTGCACATTTGTGCAAGCAAAACATTTTTGCTTTATTAATTCTCAAGCCATGAGCATTACACGTTAGAAAATAAATTATGATATATAATTAAGATTATAATTAAGAAATAATGAAGTACATATTAACCAATTGTTGCACACAGATACACAAGTACATAAATTAACACACACACAGAAGCCAATGAGCCATCTGAATAATGTGGATCAATGTACAACGCAAGTAACCTGTGGACCAGTTGGTATTAAATCACCCAATCACACTGCAGAACACTGAGCAGCGGCCCATTTATCATCCTATTATTGGCCAGCATGCTAACCAGTGACTCATGACTCACAGTCTATCAGGAGGAAGGACAGCACTCTGGGAAACATGGAGGCAGCCACATGTGCAGATTCGCATGCCTGGCAATGTGCTCGCAAGTACAGAGTACATTACTTATATATCGTAGCATCACAGCATCATATATGTATCTATAGAGATACACACACTGGCACACGTGATGCTACATACAAGTGTGAGTCTGCAGTTCTTTTCTTTTTAAGTCAAACATTTTTTTGGAATCCGCCTTTCCCTCTTTCATTTCAACACATCCTGCAGCATCCTTGTCAGTGACATCCATCCAGACACACACACAGACAGACACAAAAGGTTGCAGAATGAGTCTCCTATCTCACTGTATGACAGATAATCAATCAACCAGTTGTGTGCCCCCCCCCATACATTCTCTCTTAACAGAGCATACACACACACACACACACACACACACACACACACACACACACACACACACACACACACACACACACACACACACACACACACACACACACACGGCACACTGCTTGCATTGTGCGTGCTTGGCGGCTATGCCGCTGAACTTCTGCGGCACATGTGTGTGTGTGTGTGTGTGTGTGTGTGTGTGTGTGTGTGTGTGTGTTCACTGGCTGCATGCCTGCTGCATCACTGCTACTGCCAGCTCCATCTTTGGCCTTGACTTTTGTTTACCATTGTTCAGAGCAAGACACATACACAGAGCGAGAGAGAGAGAGGGTGCACCAGAAAAATACTGCCCTTTACCTGTTACATTATTGACATAATTCAATTATTGCTTACACTGGGTTTCTGTTATGAACATATAGTACATCTGTCCTCCACTGTCTCCACATTCATTTTCTGAAATAAAAAAAATATATAACTATCATATTCAGATTCAGCCTAGACATTGAAACTATAGTGAAAGGTGTCAGTTTTATGTAATGTTGCTCATATAAAGTCAATGTCACTAACAGAGGTTTTCCCGGTCTGTTCTTGTTGAGAACTGCGTGTCACGCAGGTAGTATGTTCACTCTAACCTGTTAACATGGGCGCTGAAATCTTGAAATCCAAGATGTTCGCTGCACATGCAGGTAGTGTGTTTCAGCCTTTAGACTCCTCGCTGGCAGTGTAGTCCATACAGCCCACACTGATGCAGCGTAAAGAGAGACGGCGTGGAAGACGAGACGAGACTGAAGGAGGGACTTGAGGACAAGGAGGACAGAATGTGAGTAGGAAAGTAGAGTCGGTGCGAGACAGATAAGATGAGAGGACGTGGGGAGGGGGACAAAGTGGAAGACAGACCACAAGAAACCGAATGATAGACAGAAAGAGCGAGACAGTTTGATGGGTGGGATGTGATGAAGAGATGAAACATTTCACCCATCATTAGTGAAGTTGTGCCAGTCTCTGAAGCTCCCCTAAGGCCTTGATATGGAGGGTTGAGCTACGGTCATGTCTTTCAACTCCACCTGGCTGCTGTTTCAGTCAGTCGGCAGTACATAGCAGTTTCACTTTCTCTGGCACCATTACTGGGAACTTAAAATCACAAAATCCACTTACCAACGTGGAGGCTTCCTGTTGCGTTGCCTGGAAACATGGGTTGAACTTAACACTTTCATACCAAAATGGTGTCTATTCATCTTGATTAATCTTTACTTTAACAATTGCTGCCTGAGATACACCAGCCGATATTTGAAAAAGTATTTTAAGAGCAGTGATGGACTCTAACCCACTTTTAATAGCACCTCTCTCATGCTTCTTGTGAGCTGAGAGGCAGACCATTTTCTGCGAACAGGACCAGCAGGATAAATCTGGGAGGGGAAAATGAAAAAGCTGGTGCTTGCTAAGGTGCCCTTGAACAAGACACTTAACCCCCAGCTGCTCCAGTGGAGCTGCTCAGTGGCACACAGATCAGCCTCTGGTTATACTGGGCAGCTTTCAGGTGTGAATGTGTAACTGTGTGAGAGCAGAGCAGGGAGCTCAAGGAAAAAAAAAAAGCATTCATACACAGCTCAACTACACTGATGAAATAAAAGTTATAAATTATCATTAAACAAAGACTGTAATATGACACACAATGTCAGCGTTAGTTTACAGCTTATTTTACCTCCATGCATGTTTTAATTGTCTTTCAAAGGAGCTGCTGGAAAAGATAAGACTGGGCCTTTGCAAATGACTCTGTGCCTGAATGTGTTGTAGCATAGTGATAGACGAAATCGATGTAAGATAACCTTTGGGACCTGCTGCAATGGTTTACGATCAAGTCGTAGCATTAATGCCCAGATTACTACACAAGTGGTGTAATATTTTATCGCCAACAAGCTTGATTTGTGTGCTGCTAGTTGCTTGTTTTCTTGAGTTAGTACTTTAACAAAATTTTACTGAAGTATAAGTAAAACTAATTGTGTAAAAAAAAAAAAAGTACTCAGAAAAGAGCAAAAGTAAGTCAGTTTGCTCTGATTAAAAGTTGCTGTGTTATAAGAGGAGTAAAAATATATTATATGGTGATAAAATTATATGACACGACCATTCATTTAAAAAACAACTTTAGGTTACCTGATAAAGTACATTCAAATAGGGCGAGACCTGTAAACAACACTAACTCCACAGTGGCTGCAGCCGACAAACACCCAGAAAAAAAAAGGAAAAAGAAAGCGAAAGAGTTTTTGCACACAGTGTAGTGCTCACACACAATGCTACACTGCCAGGCAATGCGGTGGGTGTTGATGCTCTCCTCTGTATAGTGAGTTACAACAGTCAGTAATTTGTTGTCGTACGCACCTGTCTAAATGTCACTGCGAGTCCTCCACAATCTGATCTAGGTTAAACTTCTCTGCTCATTTGTTCTCAATGCAAAACATAACCAGCCTACTCAGCCTCTCTGTCCCACTCACTCCTCAAAGTTTTCCAACATTGAGGTGAATGAGCTCTGCAGTCACAACGGAGGCTGTCAAACACAGAAGTCGGCGCATACCTAACTGAAAACAGAGGATCCTGCTCAGTGTTACTGCAGGATCGTCTGTGAGCATTTTAGCATTTAGCTACATCCAGCATGTACCTGTAGGTCATGCAACATTGCAGGTGTGTTTGATTTGGGTTATATGGCATGCTCTCTGGGTGGTGCATTAAAATCAATGATTAATTAATCTTTTTTTTTTTTTTAAATCTATGCCATGGCCGTATAACACCACGGTCCTTCATTTTATTGCATAGTAGTGCATTTTTGTACTGTTCACAAATGCAAAACTTGGCACAAGCGTGAACGCACGCGTTGCACCTCGACACTCAGTCAATGAATATAAACATTCAGAACATGTATCGAGACCATGTGCTGAGAGCAGCTCTTCTCTGAAGCCGCAGACCATGATGCCGCAGACTCACCAGCAGCTTCTTCCCTGCAGCAGCTTTTGGTTTTACTCTATAATGATTGCAACTTCAAATGCAGTGAAGTGCAATACTTCAGATAAAACTTTATATACACAAAAATACACAAAAAACAACTTTGTTACAGTAAGAAGAGTAAATGTAACTCATTATTTCCACCGATTGTCAGTTCCAAGGTTTACATTTGCTTCAAACATACAGGTGAGATCACTGCTTCAAGAGGAACTAACTGCTTACGTAATTATACAGTAACACAAGAAAATTAATTTAGTTACTTTAAACTTACTTTAAAGAGAGACTTTAGAAAGAAGAAATAAAGTAATCTTCCTCCAGCCAATGAGGTTGAATTCATTGGCAATAAATCTCAGCATTTCTTGGTTTATTACCCTCAGTGGGGTTTGCTGAGGTATCTATACTCGATGTGGTATGACCAAGTGATTAATGCTTCCCAATACAACTTAGGTAGATGTGCCTGTGTAACAGACAGTATTTAGTAGGGCTGGATGACATACCAAATTAATTCAGTCAAATTAAAAAAAAAATGTTTGTGCTCAATGTGTAAAATGTCTACATTTTGAAATTCAAGTTCTTTTTAAATGTGCACAGAAAGGTTAAAGTGTGACATGAATAGTTACACTATATACACGCCTGTCACAGTTTACAGAATGGTTGTGATGACACGTGTCCATGCCCATACCTGCGTGGCTCACTAGCTTTAATTTCCTGGCAGTGAATTTAACAGCTGATTCTGAGAGGGGCCGACCTATTTCAGAGGTCTTAGCATATGGTGATCAGTGACGATCCATTATTTCTGGTTACTAAAGATGAAGTCACAGATGAAGTCCCCTGAGTTGAGTGACCAGTCGCTAGATTATACTTCATTGAGTCCCTACCTGCTGGACAGCTACTTCTAGCCAACAGCTGTCTGTGGACATCAGGCTAAGGTTTTGTCAGGAGAATGGGTGTGCTGACTTTTCTGCTCAGTTTCTTCTGAATCTAATAATTAAAGTGCCTCTTCCAGTTAGTTGAAGCATCTGGTTCCAACAGTTCCGAGCTCTGTGGGATTACCTGCATTGTTTGAATGGGTATAACTAACATAGCTTTGCAGGTGGTGCAAGTTTTTTTTTTTTTTTTTTTACTTTCTGCCACATGACGTCCTAAATATATTGGGTAAATGGTCTCAGACTTTTGGAACCTTTGGAACCCCCTGTGTGTATATATTTTCAATCATAAAATCAAATCAAGATTCAGTTTTTTTGGCCTTGCTGCACAGCCCTTATTCTGTTTGCTGTTTTCTGACACATCTCCACATGAGCTATTTCCCACTATGTTTTAGTTTTCATTATTATACCGTAAATGTGGACGCAATTAAGTAACAGTCTGGCTTTAGCTGCAAACAAAGCATGTGCACACACATATCGCAATCACACATTTATGCTTAGTACCTACACTCACACACACACCGAGGAAGAATAAGAATCAAGATGAGTGTAATTGCTACCAAAATCCAGTGAGGGAGTGATTTTTCATTTATTATAATTATGTCTGCCACTTCCTCCCACATAAAGAAAATTGCCAGAAAGAATAACAGAACCAAGCACGCAATGTACTGTTATCTCACTGCTTCCTTAAAAAGATAACTAAACCAAAAAGTATTTCTTGAAACCAGTTCTTTCAAAAATAATCAGAGAAGTCAAGAGCTGACAAACTTTTCCTCTCCAGGAACCCCAGTTGCTTGTTGATATACTATTATTTTGTCCAGGTTTCCTCTTCCCCAGCTGCTGAATCCAAGAGCAGTTTGACAGACGGTCAAATTAGAAGGCCCAATTCTCAGAGAGGTGGTAAACTCTCTCCCTCTGCCTGATGAGTCTCTCAGCTCTGAGTGCTGGTGCTGAGCAGCTGATATGGCTGACAATTTGATGGAGAATTGCCAGAAGTGAGGTTACCCTATATGTTTTGTGGTAGACAAGAAAGGATGTAGTGCTTAATATGTGAGCTCTGCTTGACTCCTGCCTCCTGTCCCCACAGTGCTGGAGCTGAAGGGCAATCTTGTTCATCGTGAGGGGCCTAATTTAAGAGCGGTACAGATCAATCAGAGTGACTGTTCCCAAGCAAAGTGGCAGTTTCATGGGGTTGTATGATTCTTCCTTTTTTTTTTTTTTCTTCCACCTGCACCGAAATGGATGGAGTCCACTAGACAGGGCTGGCAATACAAACAAATCATAAACTTCATCCAATTCAAACCACCATCTTGGCATTCTGTGTAAAATAAACAGCCTGATTTGCCAATGTTGCATTTCCACAGTCTTCTACATATTATGCTGAACTTTCTCCCTCTGATATGCATTTATCAGACATGCAAACTTAATAGTGATTAAAAAGGTGACAGAAAACCAAACCTCTTTAGGAAGCATAACCAGACACACCATACACTTTCTATTCAACATTCTAACGTGTTTGAACGTGGAGGAATAAGTTAACATTCAAACTGTAATGATGTGTCTGAATTAAAATTTACAGTCTTAAAGTACAACAGACCTTTTGAAGTCCAAGTCTTGTTATCCAGCAGAGGGCGCTCCGAAACCCCAAAAAATTTAAATAAGAAAAATAAATTTAAAATTCATTTGAATGATTTGCAAGTCATTTCAGATTTGTTCAAAATCAATTTTTGGAGAAAGTGACAGCCCTAAAGTGTGGAGTGCCCAGAAAACAAAACAATAAGGTGTAATCAAAAATAACTAAACTGTTTTCAACCTGTTCGGTCACCTGTTGGTTTCTTGCCCTGTTCTGTTGTGGTACTACATCTCGGCAAATGCTTTGGTGGGCAAGACTTTCCTTTAAATCCTCATATTTACAACACACGAAGTAGTTGTAAGAAGTTATAAGAGTTTAAAAATTTATTTGTCAACCACTATAATTCCGCCTGTGTGCACACATACGTGGATGCTGGTGTATAAACGATAAAAGATAATGAATGAAAATACAGTGAAACATTTACATAATAATATAATATTAGAGTTACAGAAGAAGTTTATATTGCTGACGAATACTGCTGTATGATAAATATTTAAAAATGTCCTTTTAGTTGTGTAAGAGAGATATATACACCACTTTATGTCAAAAAGTTTGATGGATGACCCCCTTGAATGGGTTATTGTCTAGAGGTCATCAAGGTCATGCTGATCAGAGGGGTGGGTGTGGGAAAATTTTATGTTGTAGACTTCCCATAGGGGATATGTTAAAGATGTGCACTGATGTGTGAGGGGGGACATGTATAATACCTTTGTGAAACAGTGGTTTTAAAGGAATAGGTCATCATGCATCAGTATTCACAAGCAACAAGTATGGATAACTATGCATGAGAACGTTCGTACGTTCTTAAAGCATAAAGCCCTTTGTGAAACAACAAGTCTTGAATACCGGCTGTGAGTCCTCCCGCCTCTCTCTCTGTCTCTCTGTCACTCACACACAAACACGGCTGTGAGTCCTCCCCCCTCCCTGTGTCACACACATCTGTGAGAATGGCCAAATCCGTCATCAACAACATCGGCGGGAACGTGGTTCCCGACGTGTCCGAAGAAGAAACGGAGGGAGCTGGGATTAGGTGTTCAGTTACGAAACGGGAGAACTGTGGTTGTATCAGCTGGATGAGGATGAAACGTTGGAATCTTTCACCACCGTAGCTACGTTGACTTCCAATGACTGGGGGGTGTTGAAATATGTGATACCGCATCTGGGTCTCAGAGGCACAACGCAGCCCCCGTGTCAGGAAGAAAAAGAAGCGGAGGAAGATGACCCTATACCCGCCAAACGCACAAAAGTGCAATCTTTTCCCACCAATGTCGAGCTTGTTCAGAAAGAGATGGTTTTCAGCGCCATATGGCAGTCGAAAACCACAGCATCTGGTTCTTCCGTGCTAGCCTGCATACGTCAGGGAACAAGGAAATCGTGGTGGGCTTTGTCTTGGATTGTTTTAATTCAGATTACGGCGTATTCCGCATATTGTTAGCTCTGCCGTGCACTGTCTGGGTGGAAAAGATGGAAGAAATAGCTGCAAAAATTAGCTCTCTCTTCCACATCTGCCGTAACTGGAGGGACACTTTAGCGGTGAAAAAAACAGTTATTCTAAACCGCACCTTCGTCATCCCCCGAACCCCGCCCCTTTTCGCATTAGCCGCATCTCTACACTATATAAGGAGAGCGCAAAAGAGACTTTCGGACATCTTCCGGACAATCAACACTTCTCACAAGATGCTATCTCAGAAGCGGTGCTGCCGATGTAAATGTCTAATATCCTACTGGGGGAGTAGGTCCCAGGGTACGGAGGGCTCCTCCTCCTCCTCCATCTTACTGTCAATGGCCAAGGTTGTACCCCAGAGTCGACCTCCGCCTCCTGAATGCTCGCCAGGTCCGCGTGAGTCACCTTGCAGTTCCTCCTCCTCCCCCAACTCGGACGTCGGTATCGAGGACTCTCAGGTTCCCTCCTCTCCACAGTATCCTCGCCTCCGTCCTATGGCTCGGACGTAGCGGATGGCGTCATCGAAGACTCTCCACGGTCCCCCTCGCCTCTGTCCTACGGCTCGGACGACGGCATCGAGGACTCTCAGGGTTTCTCCCTTTCCACGGCCTCCCTTCCCATCGATACCTCCCTCTCCTCCTATATCTTCTCTGGATGGCGCGGAAAGCCGGGAGGATGAAATCGACGGCTGGGTGTCGTCGATGTTTATCGACTCTGTAAAATCAGCCGTGCTCCATCTGCTCAACCCGAGTACCAGCACAAAAACTGCTTTGGATGTCTCGTCAACCATCCTAGCCAGAAAGACTTCTACCGGGACAACTTTTACGGTCTGATCAAGCTACTCTGTAGCCCCCAATTCGTTCAATTCAACGTCTGCTCACCCTGCGCAACATCTGTGCGAACAACGACAGAGTCAAAAGCGTGGCAGAGACTCTTTTACACGTTTTGAAATCAGTAAAGAAGATCCTCTCCGACCAGATTATCGTACATGTTGTGGATGGCCCATAATCAGAGAGGACGTGGTGAAAACTGGAAAACTTTGATTGGTAACCGACTGCTGGAAAGGTCATTAGTCCTGTTTTTATGAAATAGGTCATTACTGGAGAAAACTTGCGATGTATGTAGAGGATCAAATGGTCCTCAGTCAGTTAACTGAGGTTCTGGACGAGACTATTAAAAACAAAATTTCAAGACGCAGAGACACCAACACTTTTGTGACGGCTGCAGAAATCCAACAACTAGAAAACATTCTGAACATACACTAGTACATACACCCTGGGAAGTGATTGTATGGAATGGGAGCGCACTTTATTCAGAATGTTTTCCAGTTGTTGGATTTCGTAGTCAGCACATTCCCCGACCCCTTACTCTTATCGGTCTTTCCTTTTTTCAGCCTCCAATTTCATTGGTTCACACGGAGGGGGGAGTTTTTCAGTCAATCTCTTAGGGAAACTTTATTTTCTAAAATAAATAAATGCTATACCTAAACGTTTTTATTTCTTCATAGGATAACGGGGCTGGTAAAAAAAAAAAAAAAAAATACTACTTGTTTTTTTATTTGGTACAGTTCAGGCGTAGAATACAGCGTAGGTTTCATTCTTGTCTGATTCATTTAACTTCTTGCAACAAAGTATTTAGCAGGATAAGGCTCCCATAGCATGTCGTGCACTTCATTGCTAGCACTGTAGTATCTCTCATGATCATCCTTCACCGATTGCTGTGTACGTAAACACAGGGACTTGTAATATTGGTCTGTTACAGACATTTCTGACTCTGGGTTCAGTTCTACGGATCTTAACACCAACAGTCGTCAGTTTGTCTTCGCATATATCAGGGAACCCTTGGTCGGTGTGTGTGTGTGTGTGTGAGTGACAGAGAGAGGGAGGGGGGAGGACTTACAGCTGGTATTCAAGACTTGTTGTTTCACAAAGGGCTTTATGCTTTAAGAACGTACATTTCTCATGCATAGTCATCAATACTTGTTGCTTGTGAATACAGATGCATGATGACCTATTCCTTTAAAACCACTGTTTCACAAAGGTATTATACATGCCGCCCCCCCCACACACGCATCAGTGCACATCTTTAACATATCCCCTCTGGGAAAGTCTACAACATTAAATTTTCCCACACCCACCCCTCTGATCAGCATGACCTTGATGACCTCTAGACAATAACCCATTCAAGGGGGTCATCCTTCAAAATTTTTGACATAAGGTTATGTATATATTTCTCTTTTGTACAACTACATTATGATGTGCTATAAATGATTTATTAAATGTTTGTATGCTGCTTATAAATGCTTAAGAGGAGGATTTAAATTAAAGGAGAAATTATCATTTAGACGTGATAAGGGAAAGCAGTTAATACTGGTGTAATGCTTGGAATATAAATGTGAAGTGTACATTGACTCTATAAACACAAGCACCACCTGCTCTAGAAGAAATGCCTGATAAGAGAGACTGACAATTAGTAAATGTTTGGTTAAGGGGAGAGTCTGTGATTCAAGGGATTCACTGCACTAGTGTCAGAGAGGAAAGGAGAGGCTATATTATTAACGAGGTAAAAGGATAAGTTAAACACACACAGCTGAGGAAGTCAAAATGATCTATGGACTGTAAATGTTCACACTTAGATGTCGGCCCAGGCTATTCAAAAGGACTGATGATGAAGACAACTAAAATTTGTTATGTGTTATGGGGCGCCTGCAGCTCGTCTCACATGAAACAAGAAAATAGAAACATCAGTGTGCACACTCCATCAATTATAGATATTAGACCTAAATGCAAACAAACCATTTGTGCATTTTTAACTTCATTTTTGTACTTTGACCACACACAACCACAAAACACATGGGACAGACTGATAAATATCCTCATGATTATCAAAACTGCTGTACTTGTTTGTTTTATTCATTACACAAAAAGATAATGTGATGTTTGATAGGGGCATTAATAGTAATTGGTAATTCAGTGTCAGTATTATATTGAAATTATGTCAGGTCCACTAACACACTTGCCATGCCATTTTAACCTGCTCAAACAATGTCATTATTACTTACATAGACTTTTGTTCATACATCTGTTGTTTTTGGCCACCTCAACAGTCCTGAAATTGTCTGGCCACCAAATGAGGTCAAGAATCATTATAGATGCACATATTTTCCCTTTAAATGCTTTACTCCTCATTTTGTGACAACAGAAAAAATAGCAGTACATCCTGTTGTTAGTCATTGGGTTTTCAGTGAACAGGAAGGCAGGATGTAACCAGTTGAGACAGTACATTGGAATAAGCGTGGGTAAACACACACATTTGTAATTTAATAGCCTAAGATTTCCAGCAGCCCACACTGTTCCTCAGCCCGTGCAGTAAAATTAGATTTTTAGGTGCAGTGGCAAAATAAACACTAAAACAAGATAGAACAATGTCCCTGTTTGTATGGAGCTAACACAAATGCTTCTGACAATGTAATGGCCTCATGGGTGCCCACACCACACAGCACTGTGCTCCACTGATTGATTTTCAGCAGTAACATTTCTATAGTCCAATAGCTGCTATAAAATCAAATTTTGAGCCACAATGAAATGCACCCACTGCAGAGCTGTGTTTCCGTTTGTATGCAGCTGACTCCAGAACAGAAAAAGATTTTCATCCAAGGGCAAACAGATATCTAATATTACATGTATTCAGGGAAGGCTTTTCAGCAGACACTGAGCTGTACACACCAAACAAAGTATTTTGCCTAAGATTTACATATTTTAATTCTATATAAGATTTCCATCCATTTGGATTACACTTGTAAACATAAACATACTAATTCTTAATTTGATGATGAATTTTCATCATGAAACAAGTAACAATGAGACTCATATAATAGTGCTTATAAACCCAATCTGTTATTAAGCATTTTAAAGTTTCAAGTGTTTCGCCATTGCTTTAAGGAGTCTTCATAGCGCCATAGGTAAACAGCAGCCCTATTTGTGTTCATCTGAATAAAATTTCTAAGAAGTCCCAAGGGATCACAGCAGATGGTCTACTCAGTAGGAGGCCACTTCACAGATAATTTGTAGTTTCAACATTTTACTTAAAATATGTAATCAACAGGCCTGTTTTGGCTATCGCAATAAAAATCCATATGTGCACAGCTTCTACTTTGTCCCTGTATATTCTATCAGCTGAACTTACACTGAGCTGAGAGCAAAGGGACACTGACAATACAGGGCCATGGATGACTGGTTCTACCTGCTTTAAAATAAGAGGCTGTTGGGGAGATTTCTGGCAGATAGTAAATGAGTATAACAACTAATTTTAACATGTAATTAGTCAGCGTCTATAAAGCCAATGCTGTTAGTGTAAAGGCAGCGTGAAGTTAATGTTACAACAAAGAGACACATGTGCCATAATTCTAAGCTCCACAGGCACAGTGGGACATTATCAACAACATAGGCTTCATTTGCAATGTGGTGTTAAGGGGTAATTTTATGTGCCAGTAAAGAATTTTTACATGTGATCTTGCCTAAGAGTAGAATAAATATAAAACAGACTGTTTCCATGCCCTGTTGGTTATGAAACAGGAGTTGTTGTAAGGCAGTGGGAAGATGGCTATAAAAAAAAAAAAAAAACACAATCAGCGACAGGAAGTAATCTGCCAGGGCTCTGACAAGCACCCAGTTGATGATGAATGTGGTGTGTGTGTGTGTGTGTGTGTGTGTGTGTGTGTGTGTGTGTGTGTGTGTGTGTGTCTGTGTCGTGACCCAGTCAATGGAGCACTCGTAGGGCAGAGGATAAGGGGGCTAAAAACAGTGACCCAGCTGTAAAACCTCTCAGATAGAGGACGTAGGCATAGCTGAGAGGCACTAGCTGCTCAACAGTAGTGGCTCAATGGTTTAGCCACAGAGAGGCCAACACAATACTTTTCTACTCTGACATCACTAAGTAGTAACTACCTGAATTAACCATGTCTCACCACACCCAGCCACTCTAAAGATACTAAGTGCTGAATGTGACAGAATTCAGCAACTAAACCAAAAAGAGATCTCTTTTTTTGGCCCAGACAAGCCCGTTAAATTGATTCATCGTGAATAAGAGATTCAATCAGCCGACCCAGGCTACAGCCACAGGAATTTGGGTAATTTTCAATTCTTCTTTAAGCTTTGATTAGCAGGTTACAAGAGTTGTGCAGTTTCTTTTCTCTTATCCAAGGAATATCTCCATAAATTGAGAAGTTTCTGTCCTAAAGCAATCTGAGTGTTTCTGTGTTTCTGAGTCTTGTCACTTACATTCTTTCTATGCTCTCTCTCCGTATTACTGCCTCAGACAAACACTCTGCTCCAGTCCCAACTTGCAGCTGGGATTGTTAAGCGACGACTGCATCCGTGCATCCGTTTGAATTTAGCATCTTCACATTTGTTACTTCTTTGTTTTAGGACAAATAAAGTTTTGAATTTTCACGCTCAACTTGTTTGGTTCAGTTCAAATAAACTCTGGTGCCTTTGCCTGATTGGTTGGTTTGTATGGGTTGCTGTGAAAGCCGTCAATCATACTCTTGATTCAACAACAGGACCAGACTCTGGTGCGGTTCCTGTGTGTTGTGAAGGTAAAGACCAGCAACAGGATTTTGTGATTGTAGGCATGTGACATTTACCTTGAATTCAAAAGCTGAACTATTATCAAGTGAACCTGCTTATCATAGGAGCCGTTCTATATAATTATGTAAGCTCATTTGGTAAACATAGTAACACATCATGCTCGGCATCATGCTGGTGCAGGGATCAGAAAGTGAAAAGAAATAAAAAGCTGAGGTGAGGATGTGCTTTGGCAGTTCCTCAATAAATAGTGGGTGAAATTAAGCCATCCTCTATCTCCCACCCAAACAATATAATAATGATAGTACAAGAGTCCTCTTTTTAGTCCTGTCTCAACCTGTCCATCGTGATTAATGACACGACTTCCAGTTGCAGTCTCCATTAATAATCCTCAGTGTCATTCTTTGTGAGCTTTTTGTGGCATCAGAAAAGATAAAGAAATACATAGCACGCAGTTAAGCGCTGCTTGGCCTGCTGCCACTGAGATCTGATATCCATGTATGGGTCCTTGCAGTGCTGATGATGCAGGATGACAGTTGCCAAAACTGCCCTATGAATAAGTTATCTGTCAGTCCCTATAACTTCATATTTACTCCCCCTCCTTTGTTTGTAATAAGTCAGTGTGGAAACAAACCAGAAATCCCCTTGGCCTGGACCATCACGCCTCCTATAGCGTTACTATCTCTGAACATGCCAAAAAAAAAAAGCTGGCATGCTTTTCAATAAGCATTCATGTGGATCATTCTGGCCTGTGCTTGACTTTTGGTTTTATAACTTCACATATATGGACCATAACAATACTCAATCACTGCAGTGGTAGATTTGGTTAAATGAGCGCACACACTATTTAACTATATGATCACTATGGTATTCAAAAGGATCTTATGTGGTTCCTGAGAAAAAAGGATTCTTCTGAAGGATGTTTTCCCAGGCAACAGGGATTTTTGTGTCAGGCTAGCTTGAAGATTCAGGATCTGTGACTCCATGACAGATTGAAATGTTCCAGAGACAGATTTTTAGTGAGTTTTCTCAGTTTGTCCTGAATGCAGAGGTCCGTGGTCAACAATAACTTTTTTTCAGTGGGGGGGGACGAAAAGAAGAACAACACCGTGCCGTGTCCCCTCAATCATTTTGATGGATCAAACCGTCAGTCCCCTGCCTTCAGCTGCACAGACACACACAGACACACACAAACACACACATACAAAGAAGATGAAGTTGTGAAAAGAAATGTGACGGATAGCAACACTGGTTTTAATCCCCTTTCCAAAAATAAGATTTCAAACAACTGTGTGCGTGTGTGTGTGTGTGTGTGTGTGTGTGTGTGTTTATTTATGTGTGCAACTCGTTCTGCTACAGCAACTCCCCGAGGTTGTTGCTGTACAGTAAGAATGTATTCTTAGTCATCTTTTCAAAAAAGGCTAAAAAAAACCACATGAATCCTCCCATCCCACATGTTACATGTTGCATATTCAGTGCATGAGATTAGATAAAAAGATGTGTTTGTGCATGCTTGAGAATTTAGTGACCGGAAAGAACTATTTTCGGCAAAGCCAGTAATTTCAGTATTTGTTATATCTTAAATTTGGTTGTGTTAATGGTTAAAAAAAAGATTTTGTACGACTGCTGTTAGGTCAAACGTTTGTAATTAGGAGCTTAATTTTTTAAAGTGATTGTTTTAATTTTTTATGGTGAAGAAATGCCTTAACCCCACTCTCCATGAAATCAATATCAAACCACTTATATAATTTGAAAAGTGCTGCAGCAACAATGGGAACATTAGTTAGTATTTTCTCTATTTTCTCAACCCAGATTTTCTAAATGAAAAAACTAATCTACTCACACAGTAAATAAATATGGGTTACTGCAGTTCACATCAATCTCCTGGTCCTTGTACATCACAGAATCAGTGCGAAGAAATAATGAAAATAAACAGCAAATGTCAAGGAATTCAGCTAAACATTTATATAACCTCGAATCATCTGTGGGAAGCTGTTTTGTTGTCTCTCCTGCTCTGTTGCTCTGTGAGTGTGTGTGCATGTGTGTGAATGGCTCAGTGATATTTGGAAAACTGAAGATAAAGTAGTTTAGTTGGACGGTGGAGAAAAATGTGGAGGTAGAGAGGGGAGTCGCATGAGGGGAAAAAAGCGAGGGAGAGATGGTGACGGAGGTGAGGTACGGTGTGCATGGATGGAGGAATGAGGGGAGGCTGGTGAGAGTGAGAAAGGAGGGCAGGTGGGATGCATGGAAGATGGAGGGAGAGATGGAGGAATGATAGAATGATGGTGGGAGTATAGAGAGAAGGATGAGGGAGGGGGGAACAACAGTGGGAAGGATGGAGGAGGAACAGTATGTCATGCGTTGTTTTATTCTCATCCAGAGGCCAGTGAGAGGAGGCAGATACCTGCTGATTATTCTGTTGTATTATCTAACACTAAAGAGAGAAAATGTGAGTGTGTTTGTTTGTGTATTTGCAGTGTTAGATAAGAGCTTCTGTTGATTTAAAGCAAACATTTACACTCTTGTTACTCCCTTTGCTCCCCTTCCTTTTAATTCTCTTCACCTCTCAATTTGCCTCTCGTGATTCATCTTTCCTCTTTCTTCTTCTCCTGTCTTCCTCCTCTACTTGTCCTCTCCTGACCTGCACTGCTTTCTTTTTCTCTTTCACTTTTTTTGCTTCCTCTCTTCCCTTCCTCTTTCATTCACTTCCCCTTTCCTTTCATCTCTTCTCATCTGTGGTATTTCTAAAATGATATCCTCTTGCTTCCTATCCTGCAACTGCCACAAAGAAAAAAAATTACTCTTAGAAGATGTCTGAACTAGTCGCCATACGTTACATAACCAAGCTCTAACAATGCACAGAGCTGCACGCACACACATCGTTGAGAGAGGGCGGGCGAGAGGATGTAGAGGTAAATAAAACTCCTACACATAAAATGCATCATTGCATCTCGCCACTACCGCATGTACATTTTCTGTCTGTGCATGTGACTGATGCAGTGCATGTCGATGTTCCCTCAAGGCGGACAGTCTCAGACGTAGCCACAACATTTACATTCACCGAGTGTGTGGTGTGCATGTGTGCGAAAGCAAAAAGGGGGTTACAGATTTCCCTGAATACTTTCATTTAAATATTTATGTCGTCTTGCACTGTCTTCAGCATCCCACACATGAAGAAATGAGAGCGTTATCCGAGTGCTCTCCTCCTCCGCCTCCTCTCCCCTTCGCACAGACAGACAGCTCAGCTTTGGGGGAAGAGGTAATACTTTTAATTTCACATCATGAATAAAAGGAAACGGGTGTTGTTGCGTGATTGAAGGCAGGAACAGAGTGGCTTACCTGCCATGTGAGAATGAATGATTGATGAGGCTGATTTTGTCTCTCGACACATTGATGAAATGTTTATGGGCCGGAGGGAGGGGAGGAAATGTACGGATGTGTACGTATGAAGATTTCTGCACGTGTGTGACTGTGGCCACTGTAGGCATTAGGGTCAAGGCATTATTATTATTACTATTATTAGGTAAATAAATGTGTGTATAAAGTTTTGTGTGATTTTGTGTGTACTGTTATTCTGTCAAAGCCTGAACATGTTAGGAACATGAGCACAAGCCTTTTCAAATTTCATCATACTTCAGTTTAGTTTATCTACAAATATAAATGATAAAATCCTACTGTGAATAATATGAACGTGTCTAATCAGGAATGACGGAAACTCAATTATGCGGTAACTCAGCCAGGAGCAAACCCGTATAGATGCAGCAATAATAACTGAAGCAAACGAAATATACTCATATCCCTGATGCAGTTAATCCAGTGACAGGGAGAGTATGTGTGTTTCATATAGAAAAGACTCAGAGAATACATGAGCTACCAGTCAATGACCAAAGCTATTGGCAGTGAATGCAAAATAGCACCTTCCCACTACTATGTGTGCACTTTATCTGAGCGTGTTAGAAAATGTGTGTGTGAAGGAATAAAGAGTCAACAGACACAGACGGAATCAGTCTTTTGTGTATTTCTTTTTGTATTCTGTTACTGAGGTAAACATCTTTAAATTGTTACTTATCTTTGAGTTTCTGCACACCCAATGATAAAATCTAAGAAAAAGTAGAGTAGTATTACACAAAAAGTACACACTGCTGCCTGCTTGTGTGTTCTTTTTATTACTTTGTGATGCCTTGTAAAGATCTGAGCTCAACCATCCTCGTATCCATTATATGAGTTTTGTCATACTGTGATTGAGAGGACACATTTATGAAAAACTTTGTAGTAAAGGTTGGTATGGTATCTTTACATCACTGAAGCAGTAAACAGTTTCTCAGGAGACATCATTAGGCAGCATTTTAAATCAGTTTTTATTTTTATCAGTGAAGTTCCTTCAATTGGAAATCTTTCCCTTTTGGCTGACAAGTAGATGGCAAATGCCTGAAATGTCAGTGCATTGGGTGCTAATTTGGAATAAAATTGAGATGTCTGTCGCTGCATAATAAAGTGCACTATAGTTAACATAAAGTTGTAAAAGTGGTGCAGAATACAGAAATAAGTAGGCAAGTGCATAAGTAATAATTACAAGCTAAACTGACCCCCATAAAGAATCCATTTGTGTATGGTAAAGAATCCGACAGGCTGATTAACATAACCTACTACCAACTATTTTAATACACAATTAATCATTTAAGGCAATTATTTTAAGCATAAGTGTCTGTCTGGTTCCAGCTTCAGAAATGAAAGGAGCTGCTGCTTTTCTTTGTTTTGTATAATTATATATTAATAAGTTTTATAAAAGTTTTTGAATTATTAAAAAGAACTGGAGTGTATCAATGTAATATGATAGATGCTCTACTGGGTTGTAGGCGATGTGCATTAAACTACAACTCATCATTTTAAGTTCAATAAACTATATCCTACTACAATAAAGCTATGAGACATACAATTCTGGGCCAGTTCATATATTCCAAGAGTACTAAATTATATAACTCCGACAGCAATGTACATTTACAGTAACATTTACACATGCTTATTGTTTCAGACAGATATCATTTGCACATTCCAAAGCATCTTCCAGCTGGCTGACATTATGGCCACTGATGATGGTGTTATACAAATAGGAGATTATCAGCACTAATGCAACTGGTCCAGGGCACATTTCCATTAAAAGAAGGCACATGAATTCAGATTACTGTTAGGGAGGTGAAAATGAAATTCAAGTGACTTTAATTCTAAAGACTTGTTTTTGTCCTACAATATGAGAGCCATCCTTTGTCATAATCTTTTCTGGGTGTCAATCTGGTGGGATGCAATGCTGTAAAGAGACAGGTGCAATCTCCCACGGCCATCTTATATGACCATCCTTTCAGCCTGCCATCTCTGTATCACCAGAGTCTGTGACATAACACTGAAGATCAACAAAGAGGCAGTTTGTTATAGTCTGAGCCATGTGCGAATTTTTGGAGTGGGAATAACAAACATATTATATAGCCTATGTATGTGTACATCCAAGGTAAGTTGGCTGTATGTAATATATTTCTTACATAATAAAGCTTCTGAATCATTTATAGTGCTCTCCTTGTAGATGCCAAAATATCTTCTAATAGCATGTTTGTCTCTTAAGTGATAAGTGTGATCACGGTGTCTTAAATCCACCATCCCTGCATGAAAGCCATCCTACCGGCAATGCTGCCATTTCTAAGCATCTTCGCATTTCTAAAAAGGTTTTTGGAGGAGGCAGTGAACAGGGTTAAGGGTGAGCTGTAAGGGATGCCTGTTTTTGATAATCGTTTTAAGCTCGTTTTATTCCTTTACCTATGATTCAAGGATTCATTGTGCTTCGTGTGTGTGTGCGTGTGTGTGTTTCTCTTCCAAGTTCCTAGCCACGTGTCTGTCCACCTTCGGATCTTGTAACTGTTCCAATACAGACGAGTCACTGAAGCTTTAGGTCAAAAACAGACTTTAAACACTGAGTCTCTTCAGTTTAAGACCATCTGAACTAAATGTTAGGGTTTGTAAGCTGGCAGCCTAGATAACAATACATGTCTATCAGGAAAGATAAGAAAGACTTAATTATCCTCCTATCAGCGACACTCATAATTACGTTAAATAATTGTATTTAACAGCATGGACTCAGGAAGCTCTCTGTATGAATCCAAGCAGCACATAGTGTGATACACAGGCAAGGAGTGTCATAATTAACATACAGGGGTCCAAAAGTCTGATTCTTTACATACTGGAACCAGAGGAGATCATGATGGTGCAGGGAGAAACATGCACAACAGTGTGGAGCAGTACACAAGAGAGGAATATAATACTGGCAGCTTACAACAGAAAACCACGTTAAGGTGTCAAACATGATTTCAGATTGGCTAGAACAGCTCACGGTCAAGCTCATGGTGCACACACACTTCAGCGCCTAACTAACACAAACCTGATTTGTGGAGAAAGTGGGTCAATGCAGCAGAAATAACAAGACAGAGCAAAAAATAACAAAGAACAACCATAAAAATAGAACAGAAACGAAAGATACTATATCTGAATTATTAGAGATTATTACAAAATTGCACAGTACTATGCACAGGGTTTTAGTTGGGTTTACAAGTGCAACACTCAAGGTTGTCTGCCCTTACGGGGTAACTTAAATGTCTCTTAACAAGTGATTGTCGGGGCACTATGAAGTGAAGTGCACAGATTTAATCAAAAGAAAAAATAACTGATTAGACTGCTCATAACTGAGAGC